>NC_134709.1:36740499-37005499 GCF_043290135.1 Rhipicephalus microplus | reverse complement strand
GTCGAGAAACATTCATGTGCGTCGTGTTGGCTCTTCGAATTTCTACTACTGTCGGAAAAAATTGGCGCATCATGCTTGCCGCGACGTTTACCTACACACCGTACACATTACCGCCGTTTAGGGGCTTCCTAACAATATCTGCGTTCAACCTCTTACGGGCACTGCGGTATCTCTCTCTGCGGCCTGCACACGCCAGTTCACAATTCGCTGCGGACGAACGTGGCCGAAGCCCGAAATATATTGAGAAGCGCTTGTTTTGGGGCTATAGTAGGGCAATCTCTTAGTGGAATAAGCAGCGCTGCACAGTATTATACAATTCGAAGAGCGAACAGTGAAGCAACACGGCGCACCACGTTTATTCCTCGATCTCTTGTGACAAGGAAGAAGAAGGGGAGATGGAGGTGCGCACACGCTCTACGCCAGCCTGCGCCAATTAGCACACTTGATGATCCTGCCGCCCGGTTCTTGGCCGATCCCCCTTTGTGGGCGAGTGCCAGCAAAGCTGAAGGTTCATCATCATCATCATCAATACCATATTGCCATCACAGCGGCCCGAAAGCAGCGAGCTGCTGCCCTTCGACCGGGCGTTGCGGCTTGAAATTTTTTTACCAAACCTGTACAAACAACCCACACTGAGAGCAAAAGCGCGCGCTACCACGCCATGTAGAGCAACGTACAGGTGGTAGAAGTGGAGGGCGCGCGCACAACGCGAAGAGCGCGGCGACGACATTTAAAGGTCGCCGTTAGCGCCATCTCGCTGGTGAGAAGGAAGGAGAACGTACTGAAACGCTTCCGAGCTCTGCGTACCATCGGCGGTAACCGGTGTGTGTAAATAGATTGCCGTTAGTAGGCTAAAGCATGCACGCTCCGTGGCCGAGTCGTTCAACGATGCGCGCTGCGGAGCGAGAGGTCATAGTTTGGATCCCCGGTCGAGCGATTCGGAAAATACGTTTCTTTGCAGCTTATATACATATAACGGCAACGGCAAAAATGAGCTGATAGTGTTCATATGATTGCTATTGCGATAAAATAAAAAAACTTTGACCTTACTTTTACCTTCTATTAATAAATAAGGCTCTGACGACGATGAACTTAAAGGCAATGCAGTTTTAGCGCGATAGCGTCGAAGAGCTCGTTTCACAGAAAGTCCGGTGTCCGCGCTGTTGGTTGTGAGCGAAAAAGTTATCATCTTATGCGTGACCAAAAAAAGAAGAACGATGCATGCAAATAAAATAAATAACTGATTTGAAAAACCCTGGAGCAGAGTGGGGACCGAACCGGGGTTGTTGGGGTCCAAGTGGAGATCAAACCCGGGTCATTTGCGTGGCAAGCAAATAATATACTACACAGCCACGCCTCTGCTTGTGAAAACAGCGAAGATAACTTCTCCTTTGAAATGCAGTGAAAGTAGATTTCGTGCTTCACAAACACACGCGTCCTGTATGTACAAGCTTCACGACGCAACATGAAGTATTGCAGTAATGATGCGCGGTACAAGCGTCCATTGCAGAGGTGCGTCAGAATATGTGATTATCAAAATGGCTCCGTGATTGGAAGCCGGTATACACCCCCTCATCCCCAACGAAAGGCACACACGCTACTGCGCCTATTCCCTTAAGGCCACTTAGCGGGTACATAGCAAATTCGAAAATGTTTCATGCAGACGATAGTTATATAGCGCGAGAACAGAACGACGACACACAGACAAGAAGGACACGAAGGACAGGAAGGACACGAGCGCTCGTGTCCTTCTTGTCTCTGTGCCGCCGTTCTGTTCTCGCGCTATATAACTATCGTTGGTTGTCATAACTATCGTCATGACATACCAACCAGCCCAAGCTGCCACACTTCTAAGTTTCATGCAGAGGTGGTCTAGTGGCTAAGGTACTCGGCTGCTCACCCGCAGGTCGCGGGATCAAATGCCGGTTCCGGCGGCTACATTTCCTATGGAGGCGGAAATGTTGTAGGCCCGTGTGCTCAGATTTGGGTGCACGTTAAGGAACCCCAGGTGATCGAAATTTCCGAAGCCCTCCACTACGGCGTCTCTTCATAATCAAATGGTGGTTTTGGGACGTTAAACCCCACATGTCAATCAATCAATTAAAACGTCCCCAAACGGCATCTGAAATTTCAAATAACTAGCGTGTTAACTCCTTGCATGTCCCGTAATTTCACCGCATTTCCCTGATGTCGTGCAAGGTGACTCACGAGACGTCACTATAGGTACGCACGCTCCAATTTCCCTGTCTGTGAACGACAGACATCGGTAACGATTCTTCTTTTGTGATGATTTGCTGAAATGGAACAGCGCTTCATTATAGTCGAATCGCCACGTTTGCTCCAAAAGTATACTCCGCCCCAGCAGAGCAGCCGTAATGGTGCTCGGCGGCTGACCTGAAGGTAGCGGGTTCGATACCGGTGGCCGCGGCGGTCCCATTTCGACGGAGGCGAGATGGAGGAGGCCCGTGCAATGTCAGCGCACGATAAAAAACACCAGACGGACGAAATTTCCGGAGCATTCAATGGACTACGGCGTTTCTCGTAATAACATCGTGGTTAAGTAGGGCACTGGTGTTGATAATGTTTAGACGTTGTCACGCATCGAGCTCTCACTCTCAGGTAAACCGTTATTTGACTTTGAGTGTCCCTTCAATGTCAAGTATATATGGCATATGTATACGTCTGAAGGCAACATCCGCACCCACTCGCTGACCGCACATTTCTGACACTACCAGAATCTGTTTTCCTTTCAGTTTCAGTTTTTCACAATTTAGTAATTTCACTCGACTGACAATGACACCGGCGTTGAATGGGCCCATATATATATATATATATATATATATATATATATTGGAGGAGCGTTTGTCGCCGGATCCGGGAATAATAGGAGAATAAAAGGAGTTTGACTCACAAGTGAAAAGATTTTTTACTTGACGTTTCGACCGTGGGCCCGGCCTTCGTCAGAAACGTGGGCCCGGCCTCCTGACGAAGGCCGGGCCCACGGTCGAAACGTCAAGTAAAAAATCTTTTCACTTGTGAGTCAAACTCCTTTTATTCTCCTATATATATATATATATATATATATATATATATATATATATATATATATATATATATATATATATATATATATATATATATATATATATATATATATATATACGTGGACGTTAGGCAGGGTTGGAGGGAGACGAGGAGGAAGAAGAGGTTAGAAATAGAGAAGATGGCTGACACCCCAGTCTAGTACTGTGTGCTATTACAAATTGGCGCAGCCGCGTGTACTTTCTGTGCGGACATTCAAGATGTGGGTGGACTTTACCATTGGAGCAAATCAACGCGGTGGCATCCGGATCTTGACCGCAACGCCTCAAGATGAAGAGGAACTAGCACTTGCGGAAGCAATGAGCACTGACGCATTTGTTACCTATGTAAGCACTAAAATGAAGCTCACTCCAGACCATTTACTTGCTAAAAGAACGGTGAGGATCAACAGGAAGCTTCAGGGTTATGAGAATTTCGTGCTGACTCCAGTAGGAAACGACTCGAAGCCTACTACCGCTGCTTCGCCTTACAGTTCTGTCGAGTTGATCAACAAGTTTTTTGAACTACACCAAGAACAGAATAGGCAGCAAAATGATTTAAAGCGCTTGCTTGTAAACGCGACGGAAAGATTAAGCTGACCGAGTCGCAAACACGTGAAGCCAGACATGTTTGACGAAGAGTCTAGTAGTCCCGAGTCCTGGCTCACGTTTTACGAGTATGCATGCAATGAAAACTACTGGCACAGCGACGAAGATAAAGTGAAAAACATGCGACTATTCCTATCGGGCATAGCAAAGAGTTGGTACGAATGGCGTCTCAACGCTTACAGCAACAAACCATGGATAGAGTGGAAAGCAAGCTTTCTGAGCTCCTTCAGCGAGAACAAGCTATTGCTATGGGACAAAGCAATCACGTTCAAATACAGGTCTGGATCTGCACTCAGCTATTTTTATGAGAAAAGTCGCTCGCTACAGCTGGCGGACTTATCTTTGCCTGAGACGTCTGTGGTTCCGCTTATCATTCATGGTTTAAGTCCGGTCCTGCAGAAGCAAATACAAATTCAAGGACCCAAGACGGTCGAAGAACTTCTGCAGGGAATGCGAGACCTCTACCACCTCCAGGACCTAGGAACCCAGCGTCAACCAATGACACCTGCTGCAAGAAATACCGGAGCCACACGAACTGAGGAACAACGCCCGCTTGCAAGCTGGAAACCTACGGCAACACCCGTATCCTTTTTGACCGCCCAGGGAGGCTCAGACCATGGCGAAGAGCTAGATGATGTAACAAAAAACTGAATAGAGAAAGTCTCGGCTTCCACCCGACGACATCAAGAGAAGCTGTTTATTTGTCTCATACAAGTCTATTGTACATATCTGTTTTTCTGGATGGAAAGGAACGGAGTGCGTTAGTTGACAGTAGAGCAAGCGTCATGGTTATTAACGCAAATATTGTTGAGAGGGCGAAAGTAAAAGAGGGAAGACCAGCAGAAGTACACAGATACGATGGAAAACGAGATGTCCTCGATATGTGCACTTGTATAACCATATCGTGTCTCGGCAACACTGTCACTGCGCAAGCATTGGTACTCGACAGGGTTCCGTATGAACTACTGCTTTCACGTCGTCATCAGTGCACTTCGCCTTAATATCTACTGGACAGGCAAAATTACCAAAGAAGAAAAGCGCCGCGCTATTAACGCTGCAGTTTTGCCTTCAAGGACTCCGCGGAAACCATCGTCAGGTGAAGATGTTAGGATGCTTTACCCGGAATCGCTGTGCCTGAAAGAATATCCTACAGCAACTACGAATAAGGTTGCACGGCGGGCTTGTTGGTTATTCATGGTGTTCGAGGTATCTCTGTCCCGTCCTGGATGCGCTATACCTCGAACAGCAACTACGAAGTTTGAGGTTCCATTTCAGCTCAGTGATACGACGGTGGTGAGAAAAAAGCCCTATATTATGTCACGAGAGAAGAAAGTGTGGCTTCAGAACGATATTCAAAAGATGTTGGATGCGCAGATTATCCGTTCATCCACGTCTACGTTCGCTTCACCCATCACAATTGCACCAACGGAAGATGGAAGTCTTCGACTCTGCACGGACTACAGACAAATTAATAAGCAGACTGAGCTTTTTCCGTTTCCTATGCCACGTACAGACTCTACCATAGATGACACGGGTGGCTGCAGAGTTTTCCTGTGCATTGACCTATGTAAAGGATTTTGGCAAGTTCCGATTTCTGAAAATTGCAAGAAATATTCTGCCTTCATCACGCTCTTTGACATCTATGAGTATAACCGACTTCCATTTGAATGGGAGAACTCACCTGTTTGGTTCCAGAAGATGATGAACGACATCTTGCGCCCATTTCTCAGAAAGTTTTGTAATGTCTACATAGACGATATAATAGTATACTCCCACAACGAGGAAGAGCACTCAAACCATCTGGCTAGTGTACTTCAAGCACTTTGCGACACCAAGCTCAAAATTAATGACAAGAAGAGTGAATTTTTCCAAAGTAAAGTGGTGTTTCTTGGAAGAGTATTTGATGGCCAAACCAAGACAACAAAACAGGAATCAGTCGAACGAATCGCAAAAATGCAGAAGCCATATGACTTGCACTCTTTGCGGGGAATTTCTTGGTCTTGCAGGGCATTTCCGGCTATTCATTAGAGACTATGCGACGAAAACCAAATGCCTCACAGAAATGACTTAGAAAAATGTGCCATTTCAGTAAACAGCAGAGTGTGAATCTGTTTATCACAGCCTTGTGACCATTATTTTGTCGGATCCTGTCGTGCCTCTTCCAGAATTCAAGTTGCCCGTTGAACTGAACACCGATGCTTCTTATTATGGCCCAGGCGTAGTGCTTTACCAGAGAGATGTCGACTCTCCACGGGGCCGTCAACAGAGGGTCGTCGGGTACTATTCGTACACCTTTTCGAAAACTCAACTGAACAATATGACTACAGAGAAAGAATCCTTGGCAGTCTTAATGGCCGTACGCTATTTTAAACCTCACCTGGATGGGAGAGCTTCAAGCTCTTTACGGATCACCAAGCCTTAACGTATATCCTTAACCTCGCCGAGCCTCGAGGAAAAATTGCTAGGTGGATGAGTGAACTCCACCAGTTTACTTTCATGGTCCACCACAGGCCTGGAGAACACCTCAATGACGCAGATGCGCTTTCAAGACTTGCGGTAATTCCTGATCATAAAAATGTCAACGCAACATTGTTGTGGGAGGGAACTGAAGAACTTAGGTTCCATAACGGAAAGTTCACAGTCCTAGAAATAATGGTGCCTGGAATTTTGGAGCTCTATCACGACTCCAAGCACTCAGGTGGACATGACAGCTTTTGGAGGACATATCACAAGATTCGTCAGCGTTTGCAGTGGAAACGCATGAAATAGGACGTTCAACGGTGTGCTCAGTCTTGTCATCAATGTCAAGTTCACAAAACCAAGTATCTTCAGAGAACAGACGAGATAGTTTTGCCTCAACATTCCGACGTACCATTTGAAGTCATTCGTCTGGATTTCACAGAGCTCAAGAAGAAGGCTGCAGGAGTAAGAAGAACGCAGTCTTTCCTAGTGGCAATAGACCAGTGCACAAGAATAGTGGCTGCACGGCCAGGAAGGGAAGACGCCAATAGTGTGATCGCTCTTTTGAGTCGAGAGATGTTCAAGAATACGAAAATAGTAATATCAGACAATGGGCCAGCGTTTCTCAGTCAGCGTTTGCAAGATTGGGCAAAGGAACAAGGAGCTGTATTGCGACGCTGCGCTCCGTACCATCCTGCAGGAAATGGCATGGCTGAAAGAATCATTCGGGATTTGAAGCAGTTCATTTCAATGTATCCAGGTTTTCAGGGTGCATGTAAGTGCTGCTTGGAGGCAGCTGTCGCTCATCCCAATCGGTCGCACACTGCGAGCATCAGCTGTAGCCCATATTTTGCAGCTTTCGGAAAGGTACCAGTGCTTCTGGCTGATCAAGAACTTTGCATTGCAGACCGCCTGCAATTGTGCGAAAAACAAAAAACTTCGGAAGCCTACCAGCTATACCGGGAAAGTATGAAGAGGAACTTTGACCGTCACCACAACACGCGGATACCTCAGATACAACTGAACGATCTGGTGCTTGTCAGAAAAGGCCTTCCCGGCACAAAGCAGGTGTACATGGGACCTTATCGCGTGGTGCAGATCGCAGTGCAACATGGCGTTCTCAAAAAGGTCGGTTACACGAACGATGATGGTGTGCTGGAGTTTGCGACCATTGGAAACGTTTTCATATATCACCCCAGGAGGGATGAGCCTTCAAAGAGGGGGTGTGTACGTGTACGTTAGGCAGGGTTAGAGGGAGACGAGGAGGAAGGAGAGGTTAGAAATACAGAAGATGGCTGACACCCCAGCCTGATACTGTGTATTATTACTATATATATATATATATATATATATATATATAGATAGATAGATAGATAGATAGATAGATAGATAGATAGATAGATAGATAGATAGATAGATAGATAGATAGATAGATAGATAGATAGATAGATAGATAGATAGATAGATAGATAGATAGATAGATAGATAGATAGATAGATAGATAGATAGATAGATAGATAGATAGATAGATAGATAGATAGATACGCTTTGTTCGTGACATATGCGGTTATTTCACAATATCCCGTATACTTTGGCCCCTCTCGCATTGCTTCTGCGAACCTTCTGTGCACTGCATCGTGACGTCATTGTGCCTTCGGATTGAGGAATGCAGCATTACCAACAGAACGTCTTCAGATTTTCGGTAATTTGACTTCGTCGAAAAAAAAAAATAAAAAACTCACCGACCGACACGATCTGCCATATCCTTCCACCGGGGAACCGCGTTTATTCTGTCATTGCCATGCGGTTAGCGCTGTTTCCCGTTTTCGCGCGACGCGAGAACCGAGCCTTGTCCGTATATCAAGGCCTGACCACACGCACCCTCTCCCTATGGAAAGAGTGAGCGCGCAGCTTCGCGTAGCCCCACGATGACGTCAGAAAGTCCTGCGCTGATGCGCTGCAATGGGTGCGTGTGGCCAGGCCTTTACACGGGCAATCTACGGCTCTTACAGAGGGAAGACGCTCTTACGCAAGTCACACGGGCGCCGCCACTCTGGGCTGTCAAACTAATAATTTCTTACTTTCGATGCTCGCGACGTAAACTTATAAGGACAGGAAACTTCGAATGCACCAACTCAACGGTTTTCCTGCGTACACGCTTATTTGTTGAAGACACGATTGATTGATTGATTGATTGATTGATTGATATGTGGGGATTAGCGTCCCAAAACCACCATATGATTATGAGAGACATCGTAGTGGAGCGCTGCGAAAATTTCGACCACCTGGGGTTCTTCAGTGTTCAAAACCTAAAGGGACAAGGTTAAAAGCATGGTGTGCCAACACCGAAAACACATCTGCAAAATTGCCTCCGCAGCGCGCCGCGTACCTGTTGCGAGCGGGACAACACCAATCCCTTATTAAAGGCCCCTGGACGACGTCGCGAACGCTGCCTGCCAGGTGGTGCCATGCCCCACCTGCAACACTTCGGCGAGTCTCTCTGGGCCGCTCCTGCGTCACCAGGTCACGCAGAGGGCAACGGCAGTCCACCTGCAATGAATTAATTCATGGTTGAACTGCGCGAATGGCTGACCCACACTTTCATTTGAGGTTTACGAGGACAACGAGAGACACTGGCCTCTTTGGGATAAATTTAGCACAATCATACCCTTGCCTTCCCCCCTCCCCTAAGCGCACAGGCATCTACCATTCTGTCTTCATCGAGCGAAAAAATAGCATTAAAGAACCTATTGTGCCTATACATAGAAAAATAGAATTAAACGACGTATTGTGCCTATGCATACGCAAAAAAGGGACTGCACAATGATATATTCGTGCAAAACTAGTTCTAGAAGTCGGCCGCTTTATATAAACTCTACCCGCCACCAACGATAGACATTTCATCATGGCGCGCGTGTGACGTCATGTGCTGCACGAAGCGGAGCCACTTTTTGTTCTGGCAAAGTTTAAGCCGCTACAGATCGTTCAATGTCGATGCCAAGCTGAACAAACGATGAAACAGATCGATAGCGCGCGCATAAATAATCACGCAACAAAATCGCTCGCCGTAATGCAGGCGCTCTCACAGCAAGCAGCTCGTTACGTCACGGTTAGCGAGCGCGCCAGTGTTGCCAGACTCTGTGGCCGATTGCATGTTTATAAAAAATATTCAAATATAGATTAACTAGCTGCTCGACCAAATGCGTTACCATGAACTCACAAGTATTAACCAGCATAGCACACATTATCATCAAAAAGGAAGTTTCATGGCCCACTGAAAGAGCCCTGCAACACTTTCTCAGGTAACCATCGAATGGCTTCACATGAGGAGTTCACTGCCCCGCAAATCGCCCGCCACAAAAAAAAAAATAATTTAGAATCCGCCAGCTACGAGCGGAGTTGGAGATTTGTCGCACGATGCAGTTGCCATGTCCTTTTCTCTCGTCTCAACGGACACGCTCAAAACAAAACAAGGAGGGATGGCACGGAGAAAAAGTGTTACGTCACGCGTGCGTCATGACCTTCAGCACTTCTTTCCTTTTTCGTTCAACAGATGCCGCGAACGAGGGCAGGTGGCGGCGTCACGCAGCGGGCGCAGTTATAACTACGCAGCCCACGATGCTCAAATCAACCAGTGGCTTTGAATTTGTGCGTATGGCTCCGTCGTTTGAATACACTATTGCGCACGTGAGCGATCCAACAAATACTAACGGTGAACGTGCTTGCCGTTCCGAGTTAGAAAGAAAAAGGAGAACCAGGAGGATCTTTTAACTAGTCGGCCGCTTCTGAGCTCACCCCTCACGACCTGACAAACGGGCCCTTTCAGCCTTTGACGGACTCCTCCAAGCGTAGCAATATGACATATTGCTAGAAAGAAACGCTTTCTAGCTTAGTTTGAGAACTAGTTGAAAATTTCCGGCCGCGTGCTGCTCTATAATGCTTTACTCGCGTGTTCGCGCTCAAGAGCCTCTACTACCCATCGGCAGTACTTCTAACCAGGCTAAAAAAAGTGTTGTGATTCTTTAACACGCCCTCAATTCCATCAAAATACAGCCGCCACGTACGGGACGATACCATCGGGCCTCGCCTCAATCGTGCTCAGCATATGGACATTGCATTCCCTCACTCTGTTACGAAATAATAATTGATTGATTGATTGACAGTAGCCGGTACAGCCTCGACGGCACAAACAAAATGAACGGCGCCACCGCTTAATAACTCTACACCAGGGTACAACCAGGCGTCCGGAATATGCGGCCCCCGAGATCAGAACTCATCTCTTTCCCTTCGCTACTCAAACGGGTTTAGACAGGAACTATCAAACATCGCTTCCAGTAGCCATCACAACCTATGCTTGCACATTGCAACTTTGTGACACACATGCTGAAAATGAACATGGTTTATATTCCAGTTTTGTACATTATTCTTAATGCGTTTTTTGTTGTTGTTGTTTTTTTTTCGCCTGCAAACCCATCCTTTCCCCCCACTTCTGATTTGCCGTCTGGCCATCGCAGTGTTGGATTCGTGCAACTCGGCCTTCCACCTCAAAAGGTTGCCGATCCCTGCTCTAGACGAAGCATTTCACCTCTGCGGACGGTATACAATAGATTCGATACAGATTGAAACCTGCCGAGTATGGAGAAGGCAACGCAAGAATTTTATCTGTCCACACACTCCAAAACCTGTCGGTAAATGAACAAACTCAATCAGCAACTTGGACCGCTTGTCGGAAAGGTGGTGGATTACATTGCGAACGTATTTTTGGGATGGGCTCGCATTCTTTCAGACCGACAATGTTTTTAAGAAAAGCGAAGAACAAAAGCAGACTTCGTTATGGCGGGCACCACAATGAATGTTAATAAATCATACAAGAGAAAATAAATACATCCGAGATCACTGTTTTCACCGCTAATCGCAGTCTGAATCTCCCGCCAAGTCTGGTATTTTCGGCTTTTGACGGCAGATGGCGCAGCCAGTCACATCATATCGTGATTTTTTTTTTTTTTACGTTTCTTGTTATCTTATAAATTAACTGTGTAAAACCATATAACAAAAAAAAGTTCAATTCACCAAGGTGTATCCTTTCTCTCTCTCTCTTCTCTGCTAAGAACCAGACAGACCGGTATGGAATAGTTCACTAAACTTTTTTTTTTTTTTCAGATGGACTCGTGTGGGGTCGATTTGACAGGTGAACAATGCAACATTTTTTTTCATTTGCAACATGCGAATATTACAACGCTAGCTGTAAGGGTCTTGTGGTTAGACGCACAAAAATAACACTCGCTAATACGCTGGAAGCCAGCGTTTATTTTCGTTCCCACTGGCTGAGCACGAATTAACTATAACCTACGAAAGAGCCCGTACGCTGGACACGCTCAATCACTACATGCTATGACGCCCAATTGGCATGATAAGAATGGCACACAATAAGGGTGAACTGTCATCGTATAAGACTATACAATTCACCGCACAATTACTTTGTGCCCAAGCTGCTGTCAGCAAGCAACCACTGAATTACGATTGCTACGATGCTTGTAATTCAGTGTTTATATTAGCCGTCCGGCCCAAGCGGTGTTTACGTTCAATTAACACGACGCTAGGCCGCGACTAGTTTAGGATCGTCATCGCAATGCCTACAGCGGTTGTCGAGGTATGACAATTAAAGCTTCAAGACAAATAAACGCTAGAGATGCGACGCATCTTCGCTAGCGCTCCCGCAGCTGTCGATCTTCGCGACCAAACGCTGCCAAAAGTGAGACCAACAACACAAGCCAATAAAATGATGCAGTGCACGCTAACCTTGCGTTCTTAGACCTATAAAAACTATTCATTTGATCCGCAACATCCGCATCAGCAACTAAACATCAAACGCCACGGTAATCTCCTCGTACGAAGTTAGCTTAGGTTAATGCAACGCTCGCGTTCAAACGAATGCATCGTAGTTAACTTACCTTTCGTAAGGTAGCCTTACTCGACTTTTGCGGCCTTCTTCGGCACGACAGAAGAGCTGTCAGGAAGCCCGAGTTCACTCACAAATTAACTTTACGAACCGACTGCCGTCTGCTAGGTACATTGTTGCCTTTCAAGCTAACGCGCTTTAACCCTCGCACCCCAAGCTACCACAAAAATAGTAAAAAAACACCAACATAAACAAAGTTTGAATTTTGCACGTTAACAGGTAACGAAGCGGCGCGAATTTATACTCCTTGCACTAAAATTTTTAAAGCGGCCGTCTTAGTTTCTTTGATACAACGGCGCTTATTAGTTGAAATCATCGTGGCCTAGATTGGCCTTATATGCAAGCAACAATGTGCTTGTTTCTCGCGGGTTTTTCAAACACGTGAAAAGACAAAAGTCCTTTTTCTTTTTTGTGTGTGTGAATAAATATTGCGCTTTATTGCAGAAAGTGGTCAATAATACTGCTGCATTGCCGATTTAACGACGACTCGTTTGCCGCGTTATATGACCATAAACTAAATATATGGATCCTGTCCTCTTCATACTATACTCAACAACTTCACAATTACAGCACGGATAAGAAAGGTTAGTTGCGCCAATTAGCAAAGAGCTGCAGTCCGTCACGTCCTAGGAAGCGCTTACTGGCTGTGCACGATCATTGCCAGTGGCGAGCCAAAACGAAAGGCATGCACCGAGCTCTTTTCAATGCGAAACTGACCAGTTGCCCCCATTCAGTCCAGCAAATGAAAATTTATTTCTCATGAAAAATATGTAAGAAAATGAAAAAGACGATCAGTTGGATCAATTTCGAACATGTTTCATATTAATACATTAACATTACCTGCAGGTTGCCTTGAGAGAGTGCCAACTCTTTTCTTTGAATCGCACATGCCTGGAATTCATGCAGACAGCCTATGCTTGGTTGCATGTCGTGCCAGCCGAAACATGAGATTATACTACAGAAGCACCTCCCACTGCAACTCTAAGCAAAAATGCAAATACACTCATACGTCACTATAACAAAGTTGCATCTTACACAAAAATAGCTTCATTATGTCCAAAACTTCATAATAAAGACATAATGCTAACACTGTATCTATTGCACGGATATTATTCAATTACTTTCTTATAACCAATGGTTCGTTGCATAAAGGTACATTATTACGAAGTTTCAGTATAATCATGCTATATTTTAGCATGAGCAGCCGTTACTTTTGCCATACTACTGGTTTCGTGACAATCATTATAGCAAACATTAAATGAACATTGTCGTTTATAAATTAAACGAGTACTGACACAATTTTGAGGTACCTTGCAAGGGAAATCTATTTCCTTAGTGTGGGCTATCAATGCTCTCGACATACCAGAGCCAGACATTATGTATAACATATTTTACTTTGATTTTAAACTATTCGTCGCCCAGTATCTGCAAGTCAGCCCAAAGCAACGAACATTTTCACGACCAGTCAACATGGTTCCTCGTGCTTGTGAAACTTGCGGCCTGCATCTGCCTAAATCGCAGAATTCACTGTCAGTCACAGTCCCTGGACAACAATTCACTCGTCATTTACGCAAACTACGTGTGACTGTCAGCAAACAGGCAGCGGCTGCCAGTCTGTCGCGAGTTGCAGTCTTCCCGCGACATCAGACCTCTCTTGATACATCACTGCGAAATCACCCTCTCTATAACGAACTGAAATCGCTGCTTTAAGGTTGCTGTATTAAAATATATTTAACGCATTCCCAAGCACCACAACACTTCTTTTAGGATTCTCTACACTCGGGTTTTATTTAGGGCAACAACCCGAAAATATTTAAAATTCATGTCAGTGCTCCTTTGAAGAAAAGTTGCTTTGAATATGCGGACAATCACTTTTACCTTCAGTTTGATTTATGAGCTCATTCACAGCCTATGAATAATGGATTCATAAGTGAAGCAGCACGTCAGCCATTATTCAAACCAAGTGAAAGGCTTGAAAATGGACTAGTTGGCATTTCATACCAAAATCCAACTGTGGGGTTCAACTGGCTGAAATTATAATAGCATGCCTTATATGGGAGCTGTGGATTTTTTATACCACGTAGGGTTCTCAAATGTGCACCTAACTACAATACAAGCATGTTTTTATACAAGCATGTTTTTGCATTTCACTATCAAAATTTACTTATCATAACAGAGAACTAAACATGCATACTAGTGTTTAGTGGCCCAACACTGCTCTTACACTCCATGCCTGCATGTCGGTATGCCGCAACCACGAAGCACAAACCTGGAGGATTACAGAGGGTTCAACTTAAGTGGAAAACGAGACAGCCAGTGATGGACAAGAAAATGATAAATGTAACCTTAAGGGACAAAAACAGAGCAGAGTATATGAGGGAACAAACGGGTGTTATCAAGAACAATAAATGGTCATGGACAGGGCACGTATCATAGACAAAATAACTGTTGGTCATCAAGGATCAAGAACTGGATTCCAAGAGGAGGCAAGCGGGTGAAGGGTAGATAGAAAGTTAGGTGGGCAGATGAGATTAGGAAGTTTGCAGGTATGAAGTGGCACCAGCAAACAAGGGACCGAGTTGGCTGGTCAAACATGGGAGAGGCCTTTGTCCTGCAGTGTGCGTAACCAGGCTGATGATGATGCTGTATGTAATTGCATATTTTCCTTTTTGCTTTATCAAATACCACTGCTTTTGATGCAACAGCTTTTATGTTTACCGATTGGCATAATAATGTAGTATGTACCTGCAAAAAACTGCATTGACTGCTGATGGCAACTGCTGAAAGAAGTACTATTCAGGCCCAATGATCCACAATGGTTACCACATCTTGCCCGAAAAACGTCACCAGAAATGACATAGGAAGAAATCTCTAGAAACATTTTTACTGGCTACCAGGGGAGTGGTAATTACAAAGCCCATCTGCTGAATGAGCAATCAACCAGCAAAGCTGAAAGCCTACGACAAAGCATCTTGGATGTTCTACAAATCACGACATTAAAAGACAGACCCGTTTCACGCACAGAATAAGATTCAGGGGATCAAGAACACAGTGTGCTTCTATTTAATCATTTTATTTTACAGATGTTCATGCATAAACAACCCTTGAATAGTAGTAGACATGAATGACCCTTTTCTGCCACTCGCATAATGCAGGTAAATGTGAATACATACTCTCCTCTGCTCCTGAAGCTGTTATCATGTCGATAAAAAGTCCACTTTCCCAAATGTGCATAACTACATCTAGTCAGCCCAGTATGAGCTGCTACAGGCTGCTCGTGGTCAAAGCGGCGGCAACACCGCACGATGGGGCCAACTTGGAAAACTTTCAGTGATATAAACGCTGTTTTGGCTACTGGTAAGCATTCACGAAACCAATTTCACATTTGCCAGACTCACAACGTAGGCTCGGCGCACCTTGAACATCGGCCACCGTGTTGGGACTCACACTAGGTGCCGCTGTACCTCTGACACATGTACAACATAGCCAGCAGGTACCTTTTTGTGTCTAAACGAGGACCACTATGGCACATGAAGTGGGTTCTGCTCCTATGAGCACTCAACACCAACAGGCAGGAAAGAACAAGTGAAACTTTTTCTTTATTTTTCTACAGAAACATCACCTGGCAAACCTCTTTTGTGGAAACAAGCTGCAAGACAGATCCTTCCTGGAAATGTAAGCAAAGCAATTAGTGTCGAAACAGAGCAGCGAGTGCAGCCATGCAAAGGCACCGAATGAAACTCGGCGACACTCATCTTTCAAAGCAGTTTTTCTTTATGTAAGGAAGTCTGCTTAATACGTTAACTGTATTTCTTTTTCACTGAAACTTTCAATGCAACTATAAATAGCTCATTGTTTTAGAGAGATTAAGAACTAAAAAAAAGAGGCCGGTAGCGATTTGACACAATGCCTTACCTCAAATAACCGACTGTAGTTTTGGAAATAAATTTAGATACAAATCAGCCGGAAAGGTTTGATGCATGTGCTTCCCATCGCTCCATTTAATTTTTCCATAGGTGCGAGCTTATGTAACACAGTCATTGATGACATTTTATTGACAACAGTCACTCGTCAACAGACAAGAAGCTATTGACAATGCGATTGGCATAGCAGAAACTAGACGGCATGAAAGAGAGAATACCAGAAAGATAAAGACAAAAACAACAGCGTCAACATACAAAAAAAGGTTTATGCGTCAAACAACACAAAATGTATGCAAAATTCTAAACGAAAAAAAAAAGAAAAGCCCTAAAAATGAACAACAACGATGACATTAACATTAAACTATCCACACTATGACTGCGAATCGCACTGGTCGCACATACCGCCATCTGACAGGCAATCAATTTCCTCGCCTGACAAGGCCAATGAAGTACTGCTCATGCACACTCTGTCCAGCCTAGTCATTTCCAAAACCTCCAGGGTTTCTCGCGTAAGCTGGTGCCAATCACATTTCACAACTGCACTATGCTGAAATTTGAAACGCAGCCACAGTCTTGGCAGTGAATGCCAAGGTGGTCGGGCATTGCTGAAGAAACGCTGTAAGCACGCTTCTTTAGTTGCTTATTCAGACATCAGGCCATTTGGCCGATGTACCACGGGCCACAATACAATGATACGTGAAATATACCATGCCTTCGGCACATAGAAAGAACCTATTCCAATGCTTAGTTGTGAAAGCGCGGGTTTCCCAAGCTCTAAAGTTGACGGCCCCGCACAGGCTAGCTAGATTCTCGGGGCCTTCGCCTGGCATCAGCCGACAACTATTCTCTTCAGGTTACGAGCCTTCAGATCATTCACTGTGGCTACGTTCCTGAGTCAGTTTTTCATTAAAGTTGTGTGAAACAAAAAAACAAGCCCTAGAAAATTCCCTTCTTTTATGCAAATGAAGTAATTTTGTTGTTAAGTGTTCCATTAAAATCTCAATGGAACGAGTGCAAGCGGATGCCCAGACAAATAATACTCATGGACGTACAAGAAAATGAACAAAATGATATTAGAGCACTACAAAAGGCAGCTGCCTATGATAACCATTTATTTTTTTAAATGGGACAGCGTATCCTCCTTTTGTTTAGTCATTAATAATTACTAATCAATTATACTCCCTCCTTATTATTCGGCAAATGAGCATTGTAAGCAGAATAGTTCTAAAAAATCTGCAAGATCTCTTTACCTGGCCTTTTCAGGGTATCTAGATTTGTCTAGCAGTGCCATGAAGTTGGCAAGCTTCGTAAAGACGTCATACCTGCATACCTGTAAATAAAACGAATGTCAAGAATAATATAAAATAGCATTTTCAAGCTTTAAGTGGCAGCCTGATGTAATATTGTGATGTAAAGACACTGGTAGTCTCAACATTCGTTCAAATTTTTAATGCATTTACTGTGATACGAATGGCTTCTCACAACAGACACAACCACCTTCACAGTAACACTGTCTGTTTTGCAATGCATACATTGCTTAACGATGTTACTTTTCCCTTGTTATAGCCTGCATAATAATGTCAAATGAATATTTGGACACCAACCAATTGGAGATGCCCGGTAACTCTGCCTGCTTCTGTGAGCATTTTGAGCTCAATCACAGCAATAAATTATGAAAAACGTAAAATACAGATTGGCAATATTGTGGGTAGCTGGCAAAACTTTTGCATATCTTCGTAATCTTAGCGCCAAAGATATGGATCCTTACCGGCCAACTCGCCGCACTCGTCAAAACTTTTGCTTCCAGGTCATGCCATTGCCATATTTACAATCTACCTCTGGAAAACTTCTACCAGACTCACAAAGAAAAACAAACAGCACTAATTGAACTCCTGGAATGCATGCTTGTGCAGAGTTTGTTTCAATGTAGAGTCGACGTCCGGTTTCTCAGACGCCTGAAATTCTATTTTGCCCGGAGTGAACCAGTGTGCGACGAACATCCCCCTGCAGATGTTGCCTTTGACAATCAGCACACTGCTGGTGTTGTGATTCCAGCCGTGATAATCTTTGAGGGATTCACCGACGTTGGCGAAGACCTCGAGCTGTGTGCAGAATTGACCAATAACGAAATCATTCGTCAAATTACGGAACGATCTGACAACTCAGACACCAAGATTGAAGAGGCAACACCTACACATCCAGTGAGCTTGGAGTTGACGCGAACACTGATGACACTGTAATCAGTATACAGCGACAGAATTACCTTAGCTCAAATTGAAGCAGACATCATCGTGGGCAAGTGGAATGTCGTGCAGACAAAATAAGTGACTTGACTGGCGCCCAAGTGCCTACAAATACTTTAGCGCTGGACACATCCCATTTTTTTTCTGTCTTTTTTTTTTTTTTAATATAGATGGCTCTTTTCAAAGCCGCCTAAAATATGCATTCACTGAATGGCATTGAGAATGTTGTCCTCCTTTTGCGACTCTCTCCATCAGCAAAAAATACCTATTAAAACGGTGCATTCTTGCTTGCATTCGTTTTTGAGGACTGCCCGATTTCCCAGACATTTTCGCGGCCCCTTGCGGATCCAGTAATTCCGACGTCGACTGTATGTCACACAAAAGTTTGTCTCATTCCAGAGTCAAATGCGTACAGTACACCTGAATGTCTCTGCTTAAACTAATTTATAGATATTTGAATCAGACAGATCACCTTTTTTTTTTTGTTGTGGCATTCTTTTCTTCTTCTGGAACGACATGAACTGGAAGTGGGTAGTCTGTCGAGGAGAAAGAAGAGGTAGTTATACCGATGGTGGAGATGCATTAATAAACTGCACTGCGTTATCAAAGCCTAATTTCACAGTTCTACATTTACTTGTGACCCCGAACTACCAATGCGACCTTCCATGAAGCAGCGTGGGCATCTCGACGGCTTCAGCCCTGCCACCGCTGCCACTGCACCCGGCCATGTACCCTCTTCGGGTGTTGTTCGAGGTGCTATTACCACAACGCTACTGCAGCTGTGGCTTGCCAATCCCTCCTTATGTTTCATTCAAGTCGAGAACAAGTTTCGCATTCATCGCATCATGTCAGAAGTTTGCAAGCGTGAGCTACACGTTGAGGCATTGCAGCCGAGAACAAGTTCCACATTCGCCGCATCACGTCAGAAGTTCGCAAGCGTGAGCTACTTTGAGGCATTGCCGCCACAGGCACTGTCCGAAATAAGCGACATCCTCGTGAGCCCGCCGGGCGAAACTTTAAATACGAAGTCAAACAGGCTCTTCCCCAACTCGCTCCACCTAAGCATTGGCGCATTTCTGTGCAACGAAAAGCCTGGGGACCGCCGACCCACCCAGTTTCTACGTCACCAGCAAGGCCTGCTTGGAGACTAGTCGGCCTGCTCAGAAACGTCTACTGTGCGAATGGCTCAGGCTAAGACTCTGTCGGAGCTGGCAGGAATGGCCAATGACATGATGTACTTTGCTCCAGCAGTCATAAACGCTGCCCGCACCTCTCCGATTCTCCAAGCAGATTTTCTTCGAGGAACAGTAAAAGATCTCGCAGCTGAAGTCACCAACCTGCATCTGAAATTGCTGAGCATCTGCGAGTTAAATGACCAGCCTCGTCTACACCGCCTATCTCTCACGTCACCTGCTCACCAACGGCTCCTCCACCAGCCCGAGCACCCCTTTTCATCGCAGAACACATGCTACTATCACCGGCATTTTCATGCCGCAGCTCACACTGTTTTCATTTCATCAGATAAGCATATACTGATCATCAATGATGGTTCATGCAATGACAGTGCTTCTATCAGTGGCCACAGCTTGCAAAACACGTAAACGATAACAAGATCGGTATAGAAAATAAATAGGCGAGAGTGGAAAGCCTAACGTGTCACTCCAAATATAATGCAGTCAGTAGGAAAATTGCAAAGAATGAGCGTCTAATGAGCTCACTATTATTAACAGTTGCTTTCAACAAGACAATACACCTGTTTTTTTCTTCTTAAATTCAAGCTATATTTCTAAAACGTCAAAAAATATTCACCCAGCTCTGCTTCGCAGACACCGATGAAACTGCAAAGCTGCCGGCATTCTTTTTGTAAGGCTAATGAATTTAGTTGTTTTACAAGTTCTTCAGATATGCTGTATCACTGCTTTTTATAAAACACTGTTTGTTAAGCTTTTAGGTGGTACCATGGTAATATATAGCTTTATTGTGTCTTAACTATACCACTCATACATTTTATATTTACTAAGAAGCCTCCGCTTAAGATTCTCCGATAAGTTCTATCACTGCTCTTTATTAAACACACTTTGAGAAGCGTTAAAATGGTGGTACAGCTACCACCTTTTACAACCACAAAGTATCACGTGACAGTGGTACAGGTATGGTAACACACACGCGATTTCTTGGGCTAACTACTGCTTTCTTGATAGCAGAAGTTGTGTGTACACTCAAACCTCAATATAACAAACATGAATATAACAAAATATCGGTTATAATGGAGTAAATTAAAAACAGTCTTGTAACAGCTGTAGTGAGGAATATACGTTTATAACAAATTTCCAGAAATAACGAAGTTATTTTCGTGTAAGGTGCAACTTTGCTGTGATCAGGTTTGAGTGTAATGGGATTCGCGTAATTCTTCTAACACAAGCAAGTTTATAATGACCACAGAGTTCCCTAAAATTAACTAGAGGGAAATCTCATGCTGCGAACAATCCACAAACATGAAAACGATGAATTAGCAACACAAATTAACATGAGAGGGCGCTGCGGAGTTGCAGCATGGTGGATTCATGGAGCTCACCGCGTCCTTTGTCGCTAACACAAATATTGAGTTTTCTGCAGTGTGATTGCAGTTCGCGCTGTTTTGTAGAAGGGGCCCGGGTGGGTTGTTGACGCTGAGATCTTATTTTACTCGGCACCAGTGGTCCTGCAAGCGCGAGCAGCGTTCTTGAAGTGGTCGCGTTGTGTGTGCAATGCACATGACGCACCGCGTCTCTGCGAAATTTGTTTACATACTTCGGGCGCCGCAGCAACATGTAGTCACTGAATACAATGGTCATTTAATAGGTTCGAGTTAACAAGTTAACACTGGTGCTTCACCTGGAAAGAAAAAATCAGCTTGGCCGTTTGTTTTTTCTTCACGGGCATCACCATCCTACCGTGCTCCTACCGTATAACACTGGCGCTTAGACTGTTTGGACCTCAGTACGCAGCTTCCCTATATTGCCGCTAGGTGCCTCATGAATTGCTGGAGTCGCGAATAGTTTAGAGACTCGCCTGGTCTTTATGCTTGCGGACTTTGAATGCACTTGTGGCTTTGTTTATTGAAGTGTTTTGGTTTTGTTTTGAATAAGTGAACAAACTGTTGTGAACTTCGTGACCCGATTAGACTTGATGAGCCAAAAAGTTAGAGTGAAGCGTAACTGCTAAACCTCTGCTGATTGTCGCCTCATGACAAAGCAGGTCCAGATTATGGGAAGCCAAACACAGCCTAAAGTATGAAGACAAATCTGTGTACCACCCATAATTTCCATGCTCGCTGAAGCACCATGCATTCCAGCTCCCATAGACACTAGCGCCAGAGTGTATATATAGCGTATTTATAGGAAGCTCTATGATGATTACAATAGTTTTCGATAGGCCACACAGATTTCCGCGGCACATCCCCCTTCATTTGACCAACTGTAGCCTTCATTTTTAGTCAACTTAGACGGCGAGTAGTAAGGTTTACCGAATGTCTCCGCGCATACCCATTTGAGATGCCCACAAGTGATCTCGAACACAAGAACCTCGACCAAGAGCTGTTAAGAATAAAACACTCTTAACATAAGGTTTGCACCGAAAAGTTAGCAGCTCAACTGTCTCTCCTGTTACAGCAGGAACACAACAGCAGGATAAGTTGATTTGTAAATCGTGATCACACAGGCTGCATGAAATCGGAGTTGGAAGACGAGAAAGAGCAGATGATATTTGACATTTGTCAACTCACTTTCTCTTACCCCGCCACTCGCAATATGCTCAAACGCAATGTCTTCGATAAGTACACAGTTTGCCGATTCGCTCACTGAATCTTGAGACCCTTTGTGGCCCGCGTGTCCACTCTTCTTTTTGCCTTCGTTCAAAGCTTTTCTATCTCCAGCCACTGCCTGTGCCACTGAAAATCATTCATCAGTGCAACTTATGACTCATCCACCCACACAGTGCACTTGTAAATAGTTTGTAACAGGTAAATATGAATATGCAACAAATGTACCTCGAAGTGAGTGTGTCAGCTAGTGTTGGATGACTATCATTGCTCATTAACGATGTGTGTTCATGTCTCAGACACCAGCAAACAAGCTAAATCATTACTGTTCTCTACATGCTGTCACACAACATATTCATCATAAGGTGACAACATCAACTTTTACCCCTAACTTTTCCCATTCTAGGCCTCCGAAAACCTCCTGTAAGGACACGGTAAATAGCAATAGGGAGGTCGTATCCCTTTGTCTTACACCTTTCTTTATCGGTGTTCTGTCGCTTTCTTTGTGTAGTACTATAGTGGCAGTTGATCCCTTGTAGATTTCTTTCAGGATGTTTATATATGCATCGTCGACGCCCTGATTCCGCGGTGTCTGCATGACTGCTCATATTTCTACTGAATCAAATGCCTTCTTGTAATCTATGAAGGCCATGTGTAGTGGTTGGGTGTATTCTGAGCATTTCTCTATCACCTGACTGATAGTATGAATGTGGTCGGTTGTTAAGTAGCCCGTTCAAAATCCTGCTTAATCCTTTGGTTGATCGAATTCTAACATTGTCTTGATTCTGTTAGCAATTACCTTTGTAGATAGCTTGCATACAATGGAGAGCAAGCAGATCGACCTGTAATGCTTCAAGTCCTTGTCGTCCCAATTTTTATGAAATAAGATGATGTTAACCTTTTCCTAAGATTGGGGTACCCTCCCTGTCATAAGACACTTAGTAAACTGGGGGGGCAAGTATTTTCAACACAATCTGTCCTCCGTTTTTTAGCAGATATGATGTTACCTGATCCTCACCAGTAGTTTTGCCTTTTTGCATTCCCTCCAAGGCTTTCCTGACTTCTTCTATCATTAAGATAAGAGTTAATGGAGAGAGTTAATGTTAATGAGATAAGAATTATTGAGAGTTGATGGGATGATTGTAAACGGAAAGCACCTTTGTAACCTGCACTTCGCTGATGACACTGCGTTGCTGAGTAACTCAGGGGGTGAATTGCAGTTCATGATTGACAGCAGAAAGGTTAATCTGTAAAACTGATCTGCAAAAAATGAAAGTAATGTACAACAACATCGAATGAGAACAGCGCTTAGAGATAGGTAGCAGTGCTCATGAAATTGTAAAAGAGTGCATCTACTTGGGACAGCGCAAAGGAACACTTTAACCGAGCTTAACTTCTGTACATAGGCTTTGTGCAGAGGTGAAGACTGCTGTCAAACTGGTATAGTTGCGTTCCCTGAGCACATAACATCTGAACGTCGCTTGAGCACATTTGAGTGACAGCAAAAGTTAAGACGTTAAGAACCAAACCTCATTTGCAGTTCGTTCCTTGGTGTCACGAACTTTCACTGACATTACCAGTCCACAGACATTTAGCAATAAACGCTTGACACCATCCTGATACAAAACATATTGGTGTTGATAATCGAACTTTTCTTTCTGATGAGTTTATAAACGTTTTTTCAGTCAGTATTGCTGTAGCTTTAGTGACGACCTAGCTTTCCGAGTTCGTGAAACGAGACCAGTATGCCAGTAATAATAATAACTGTTGGAGTCTAACATCCTAAAACTAGGATATGCAAAGGGCTTTGGAAATTCATACACCACCTGGATTTTTTTAACGTGCACCTAAGCCTAAGTACACGGTCTTCTAGCACTTCTGTCTCTATCTAAAATTTCTCCACCGCATGCCGGGATTAAACTGCTCGGCCACAAGCGCGCATCATAAACACTGGACCACCGTGGCGGTATTACCCACGTCTACGCACACCATACTTCGCAAGCGGATCACGAACGTTTGTGCCTTTCATACGTACGTCCTATCATGATCTCGTACTTTACACTAAAATAATGAACCAGCCATGAGGACAAAGATAAGTGGCACACACGACTGCCAGTCGTTATGAGTGCAGCTCCTCTCATTCCATCCTTTTGACTGGTTTATTCCGTTATCTACCAACCGACCACGACTTTAACCTTCCCGCTAGTATTTTCTTTGTTAGAGTTTGTTTACGCTCTACACATACTTCGCACAAACCTAGGGGTTACCGAAAGCGTCATAGCGGCAATGCTGCACGCAGCACTAATTTTTGCGATCCTGAACAAACGAGAGAACCACGAGTAATCACCGAGGTCCGAGTCCTGGAGCTTTGTTTAGCAAATTATCTAGACTCTCCAGTAGCGGCATAATGTCCATTAGAGTGTACTAGAACAAGGGGAGTGCCCGGACCGGCCGCAGCACCAATGCATTAAAAGTGAAGCCCAAACGGGGTCAAATCCGCTAGTGGCGCTGCGATCGGTAGTCTGTGACCTGTCGTCGTTTTAAGAGCCGTGCGCAGCTCCGCCGAAGTGGTCGAGGGGTAGAATGCTCGCATACCACTAAAAAGACCCAGGTTCGAATCACCGCTGTGACCATAGATTTTTTTTTTAATTTCACGTGTACAACTGTATTGTTTGGCTTTTTTTTTAAATATGCCTTCAGTTTCTACATATTGCTACAAAACATTACGCGAGATATGAAGTAAAGGAGAAAAAAACTTGACAGCAAGCGCATTTATTTGCAGCGCCACCGCACGGGATTCAACGAAAACTTAAAAGCATAGCTTGCGAGATTTTAGCGAATAAAAGAGAGACGGTGTGCTTTCACTCGCCTGCGGTCGCCGCCCACTGGCTCGCTTAAAAAAAGAAAAAGAAAAACTGAAAGTAAACGATTTTCAGTCGGCGGGAAGTCGCGAAGGTTTGAATACTGGTAAAGCAGCGATGTTCTGTCTGCTCGAGTAAAGCGATCACGAGGTGTGCGGAAAGAGGTGAACGTGTTGATATTTTGGATACATATGTAGTATTCCTGTACAACTGATATTGCGAACATATATCTTATAATTATGGCCGCCCTCAGCGAAAATAAATGATGCAAACCAATGCTTGTGTTTTGCGGGCGCATCTATATGTGATCGGCGCGCTTTTTGTTGTATTTAGCTTTTGCGTCATTGGCGCCTGCATCGTTTTCAACTCTCTCAGCGGCAGCTAAACGGCAAAACTAAAGCGCGCCGGTTGCCTGTGCTTTTGATGAAGTAGTATTGAAATACAAATGTACTTTTCTTGTACAACTATTTTTTGTCAACGTATACATTTTGTCTTTTGAAAGCATATTTAGTGGTGCACACTTTGTGCATACGGCCGATGGTCACTAGCGTTTATTGTAGGGATGGGGTGGCACGGAACAGTGCTTAAGACGCGTGACACAAGGTAAGAATGACAGATACGTCATGACCATTCCAGTAGTGTACCAACCAGGCCTGCCCATTACAGTTGTAAAGGAATCGGTTTTGATGTCAATGGCACAGTGGTGATTGATGTGCACGAGGCTGCTGACCCGCAGATAAGGATCGCATCCCGATCTCGACAGTTGCATTTCGATGGCGTGGAAATGATAGAGGCCTGCGTTCTTAGATGTAGGCGCTAAGAACCACAGGTGGTCGTAATTGGGAGAGTGCTACACTGAATACGGCGAGCCTCACGCGGTATATAGTTTTATCACGCAAAACCATTGTCGTCGTCGTCGTTGTTGTTTTGTTTTGTTGAAAGTGCGTTGGTTCTATTCAGACGTGATGCCAAAAATGTAGACATGAAATGATCCGCGGTTGCATGGTAGCTACGGGAGTTTTCGCAGTCAGGCTTAAATGTGAGGTCTCCTAATCCTAAGTAGAGTGTACTAGAACAACCTTGTTCTAGTACACTCTATCCTAAGTATAGCGTGCTATGCCGAAGGCAAGCAAGTGGTCGTGGTTTGTTTTGTCTTGTTAGTGACGTACATAAAAAACACGCTAGCACATAGTACAAAATCATTCGTTGAACGCGTATCCGCATAAGTTGTGTTAAACTGGCGAAGAAGTCATAGGTGTACAGCAAACAATGAATGAAATTTCTCTGTATTTGCGTTGAGATTTCGAAAGGAGACGACTTGCATACGCAATTGCACGGTCGTTGCCCCGCTGAGTTTGCGCCAAAACTGCACCAATGCCGTGACTACACGTGTCTGTGCGCGCTTCTGTAGGAGCATCGGGGTCGAAATGCGCAAGAATAGGGTTGTCGTGAGAGTGGTAATTAGTTGAGAGAAGGCGTCAGTTTGAAGAGGGCCCCAATGAAATGGGGCATCTTGTTTGAGAAGGTCGGTAAGTGGCCGTGCGAGTGCCGCAAAGTTTTCACGAACCGCCGAAAGTAGGAGCAGAGGCCCACGAAACTGAGAACATCATGGACAGAGCGGAATATTATAGAATGGTAGAAAGGCGTTCAAGGTGTGTGGCGAAGGTGGGTGAGAAGTTATCACGTCATCCAAGTAGCACAAGCACGTCGCCCATTTAAATCCTTGAAGTAGCGTATCTGTCATTCTCTCGAAGGTTGCCGGGGCATTGCAGAGGCCAAACGGCATGACCTTGAATTGGTAAATGCCGTCAGGGGGTAACGAATGCAGTTGTCTCACGATCCATTTCGTCTACAGCAATTTGCCAGTAGCCAGATCGGAGGTCGGGAGATGAAAAGAAGGTGGCGCCATGCAGACAGTCAAGTGCGTCGTCAATACGGAGAAGAGGGTACACGTTTTTTTTTTCGTAATTTTTTTGAGGTGCCGATAACTAGCGCAGAAACGCCAGGAGCCGCTTTTCTTCTTTACCAAGACCACTGGGAAGGCCCAAGGGCTCGACGATGGCTCGATGGTGTCTTTCGTTGGCATTTTGGCCACTTCCTTTTGAATCACTGCTCGTTCTGATGCGGACACGCGGCAAGGCCGACAGTGGATAAGCGCAGAGTCACCATTGTTAATTAGGTGCTTGACAATATTAGTCTGGCCCAAGGGATGACCACGGATACCAAAAATGTCACCGTGATCGAGTCCGAAACCTGACAGAGAGCATCGGCCTGATCAGGCGAAAGGTCTGATCCAATCATACTTCGAAAATGGCTTCGTCAGAACTGGGTAACCGTGAGACGTCTACCGATTCGGTAGACGCCTATACCCGAGTAGCCGACTGATTTAGTGCAGTCGTCTGCCGTGCAGCAGTGTCGCCGAAAAGGTCACGGATCGTCTCCTTGAAAGTGTCCCAGCTGGCAATGTCGACTTCGTGCGTCTCGAACCACAACAAACGCAGTAAATGTCACACTATATATTCTACGTAGAGGAAATTTGGTTTAGCCTTGTGAGCTTGACATTTCAGTAACGTGTTCGAATAACCTACAGGAACCACATCTGCAGTGGGCCATCAAGGTAAAGAAACACGTTGGCGAGCATGAGTGTCGGGCCCACCTATAGCCGGCGCTGATCTGTTCGTACACGTTAAGGCACTTGTCAACGTCAAAGCGTGCCCCGCCATGGTGGTCCAGTAGCTAAAGTACTCGGCTGCTGACCCACAGGTCGCGAGATCGAATCCCGGCTGCTGCGGCTGCATTTCCCATGCGGTCTGAAATGATGTAGGCCCGTGTGCTAAGATTTGGGTGCACGTTAAAGGACCCCAGGTGGTCGAAATTTCCGGAGCCCTCCACTACGGCGTCTCTCATAATCATATCGTGGTTTTGGGACGTTAAACCCCCCATATATATCTAACGTCAAAGCGATCTATATATCCTGGAAATATGCCAGGATCACGAGCAGGAGGTATACGACAACGTAGGTAGGAGTCACAGAAGAGGCGGGTGGTGAAGACGATGTTCCTTGAACCTGTGACATGGTTGGACCCGTGATGATACGTCCGAAGTGGAGCTTCGTGATGGGTACAGGGAAGAGCCAGCAGCTCCACCACAAATATGTCACGTAAAATGACTATTCGCGAGTGTAATAACACCGAACCACACAGAGCACAGCAAGCACGGCGGGCAAGTCAGTCCATTCTTTCGTTGTCATCTTCTGATCGCTGATATGTCAGCTACGTAGCACTGCACGAGTACTCCCAATGCACATCGAAACCGAACTTTCAATGAATTTGTTTTGATGGCCACTTCTTCATTTATAAACAACCCTGGCTCCTTACGAGCACCTGCTCTGTTTTCTTTGTTGTGCAGACTTCCGCCTAGATGGCTGTGCACGATTCAAGGCTTTGACAAAGAATCTCAGTCTTGTCAGCACATAAAAACCTACCACTCGTGCCGTGACATGTTCACGGTGCTCCTCGCATCCAATTAGTTTTGCTTTTTTCACCTTCAGAAGCTCTATCACATCCATGATGCTGTCATGGTGCACGCGGCGAGTGCTAAAACATTCAGTGAAAGTGTCTTCGAGAAAACCAATAAAGTTGGACAAGGTCGAAGATGGGTACAAAAGGCCCCCGTAATCACACTGTTGTGTGAACTGTGCGATAGCACTTTCAGATTCTCGTGAAGTCAACAAGTCGTTTTCGCAAGCAGAACAGTGCAACGGCACGATGCATTTCCTTGCAACATACCCGCTTATGTAGTGGACCAGTCTGCGGTCACTTCTGACAGACACGTATGCCTCATGGTCACTCTCATGTGTCACCACATCATCCAACATGTCGTTTTCATTGCTTTCAAAGTGAATTTCATCTAGTGCATGAGTGAAGCCGGAGGTCTGCGGTGGCGGTGACGGAGGCGAGCACAGTATAGGGGACAAAAGAGAGTCAAGTGTGCCAGGAGTCACATTGCCCTTGTCCGGCGAGCGCACAAGGTTGCAAAAGCTGATGCATGCCATTGTGTCGAGGAACTGCTGCGGCGTAGGATGATCATTATTCCCGCTGCACTGCCGCACTATACCAAAAGTGTTCTCCAGGGGGTCTTGGTTGAGCCGGGCTGTCATCAGGTAGGCATAGCCTACTTCCGTCGTCAGGTATTCCAGCAATAGCAAGGTGCTTTTGATGGTTACTCGAAACCCTGCTGCTGTGGACTGACTAAGGAAGCCCCGCGTGCCTTTTACGTGCGACTCCCATTCAGTCAAGTACGCAAGAAAGGTGTAGAGGCAGTCGACCGCACTTGAGTTCAACCGCAGCGCTACTCTCGCGTACCGAGAGGACATGATGTTGATGATGCTGTTTATCATCCTGCATAAAATAAAAGAAAATAAGAAGAACGTTACTCTCTGCACGCCGTTTTATGTATTTGTACGTGTGCAAGATAATTTTACCAAGACCGCGCAATGCACATCACACTGCATGCCATCGTGGGGATTCGTGCCTCACTATTTCAGGTGCATGAAGGTGTCGCCAAATTAATAGTATGATATAATTATGCTGTTTGGTTTACGGACAGATGTACACTGAGTACAACTTAGCACAGGTAACGTTGCGAAATTTACTACTAAGTTTGAAAGAAACGCTGGGGGTTTGGGCGACAAGAAACGCAGTAAATGCCACATGTTATAATCTGCGTAGAGAAAATTTGTTTTATCCCTGTGAGCTTAACATTCTAGTAAGATGTTCGAATAACCTATAAGAGCGTTTTATGTGGTTTCGGAACATGCCACAGGCTTCCCTTGCAGCATGTTCGAAGTGTCCTGCAATATATCACAAGGAGAACAAAACGCCGTAGTAATGAGGTGTCCGTTGACGACAGTTCCTAGGCTTGCCGTTTCAGGTGACTCTGATATATACACACACTCAGCACGGTACACTCGCTCTAGTGTATATTGCATGCTCAAGTGCCCAGCTGTGCAAACATATATGTCCTTCTACTTCCCTCTTCAAACATATCGTAAGCTTTGCTGTTAATACCAACACAATTAGGATGTCGGACACACTTACTCAAAGAACCGCAAAGTCGCCTGTATGCAGCTGCGTCTCGACGGTTCGACATCTTGTTGGTAGAACCGCAGACCACGGGTCACTTGTGGACCGAACAATTGGTAGGCGTAGGGGACGCGCATCTTCTCAAAGTTGTTCGGATTGAGGTGGGCCTCCCGTATGCCATGCATCACGCGAAGTGTCACGATGCTCCCATCCATTGCGTAGACGTCTTTGACAGCGTCCAAGGAGACCTGAAACATAAATCATATGTAATTGAAACTAGTTCTAACAATTGATGGGGAAGTTCGAATTATGTTGTAAAACCCGGAAACTCTTCAACTAGAGGAAGTAATTTTATGGCTCTTCAAGGGCTCAAATATTTAACGAGGCAACGAATAAAAAATATCAGGTCATCGTTAATGCCACCAATCTAATCCTGCGTATGTGAAAATCTGCTAGGGGGTTCTGACATGAAGCCTCCTCTAATGTCACCCGGACAAAAATGGAACCGTTTCCGGGCGAGGTTTCCATAACAAGTGAATTCATGATATGTAAAGACGCGGTAAACGAAGGAAGTTACCGTGTGAGCACGGGCGGATCTAGCCACTTATTTGAGATGGGAGGTCACATTAAGTAACACAGGAGGGGGGGGGGGGGGCGTGGTAATGAATTTTTCTTTTTACTAGCAGAAAAACCTCTTCGTTGTGCCAACACTGTTACTATGTGCTCACAGGGGTTCCACTCATTTGTCCTAATTGGTGATAGGAGGTGGACTGCGAGCATTGAATTGAGGGGGAGGAGCGCTGACAGAAATTTAGGGAAGGAAGGCGATCGCCCCTGTTCCCCCCCCCCCCTTCCCCTGGATCCGCCACTAAGGCCGATGCACAAGCTTGGAAGGAGACGGTTACTGCCATGAAATCATGAAACGAAACATCGCCGCACGCTTCATACGGTACGTAAAAGGTCGACTACCGAGTCCAATGCTCAATGCCGGTAGGTGGCGTGCGGCTTCGTCAAACGAAAGCTAACGTCGTAAGAAGTATAGACTTTTCCACTGAAGGCTGCCGGAGCGCCGCCATAGTCCTCTTTGTGGGCTGTTGTTACCATGAGTGACACTCCCCCCCCCCCTCCAAGAAAAAAAAGGAAAAAAAAAATGTCTGCTGAACTTGAGATGTCGGATTTAGGGCTCCCATGCAACAGCCCAGAAGGGACGGGGTCCTCGATCCTCTCCATTCAAAAAACAATAAAAGAAAAGAAAAGGTTTGTAGACGTTTTAGTGCGACAACGTTAGAACTGTATCTACAAAATAAAAAAAGAATCCTGTGTTCGAGTGGGTTTGGCGGACAAATTCGTACAGTTTACGAATCTCGGATCATTCCCGACTCTTCCTCCTGCTGAGCAAAGGCCTTTCCTTAGCATATAGCAATAGTTTATTGTAAAGTGTCAAAATAATGTATATATATATATATATATATATATATATATATATATATATATATATATATATATATATATATATATAACCATATATAACCACCGTGCACCATATATATGGTGCACGGTGTGTCCAAAGTAGTGAGAAAGAGCCTCGAGTCGTTGATAGTGCTATCGGTCCGATTTCTGTGTGTTGCTCATTGTTCTCGTTAGCGAGTGAGCAGAGAGTGTTCCGATAGACCGTTTTAGGCAGATATTTTGTGCACGTGGCAAGGTTTTATTTGCGAGACACCATGGATCTCGAGAAGTTAGTAGGTCTCGGTGAAAAGATGGGTGGCCTCGTGGCAATATATATATATATATATATATATATATATATATATATATATATATATATATATATATATATATATATATATATATATATATATATATATATATACGTGTGTGTGTGTGTGTGTGTGTGTATACTTGATTTGGCGATGTTCCAGAATTAGCGAACGAATTTGTCCGCCAAACCCACTCGAACACAGGATTCTTTTTTATTTTGTAGATACAGTTCTAACGTTGTCGCACTAAAACGTCTACAAACCTTTTCTTTTCTTTTATTGTTTTTTGAATGGAGAGGATCGAGGACCCCATCCCTTCTGGGCTGTTGCATGGGAGCCCTAAATCCGACATCTCAAGTTCAGCAGACATTTTTTTTTCTTTTTTTTCTTGGAGGGAGGGGAGGGGGAGTGTCACTCATGGTAACAACAGCCCACAAAGAGGACTATGGCGGCGCTCCGGCAGCCTTCCCAGTTTGTTTTCCTCAACTGTAGTGAGTGAGTGCTATCTTACATTGACATTTACCCAATGAACCAACTGGACGCGAAGCATACATTTCTCAACGAAGTGTATCTCCATAACATAAACGCAAAAATTATCGGAAAGCATTCGTTCAAGTTCTATAACAAACACACAACAATAAAACAACAGAAGAAAAAGGAATAAATGGGAGCTTGAAAACCTACCAGCCCATCTGGAGTGTTGAAGTCGTGGAGGAGCAAGTTGTTGCGAAGACACTTTATGAGATGCGGAAAGTCCGAAAGGAAGTGGACGTAGCGACTGCTGTCTTTGGGATGCCTCATTCTGCATTGAATGTTCTCAGACGTTGCTTCGATTCCAAGTACCTTCCACATCTTCCTGTTCCATGTCGCACCGTCGCAAGTGACAAAGTCCACGAAAAGACCGGCATCTTCTGCAAGCAATACAGCCTCCACTAGAATTTTCGCGAGGAGCTCTCCTTTAACGTTCCCGTGTGTTGCGAATACTGCTAATACTTGTGTCCACTTGCCGGTGAAAGGTGCAAACATAATCACCATGCCATGGTCGCATGGCTCACATTTATCTTTTTTTGATGTAAAATGGCCTAAATCAACCAAACCTTCAATAGTGGCGGCGGATGTGACTGACAAGTGTTCAGATAGTTTCATTTCATCAATTAGCAGCCCTCCGTGTCGCTTAAAGGCGTCCATAGATCTCGTCTTTTTTTTTAGAGCACTCAGGACCCTTGTGCAGAAACCGAACCCTGTCTTGTACGAGCTCAAATATTTCCTCAAGGTGTCTTCACTTGGTAGGACTAAGATCTTGTTGCTTCTCATGTATTTGTAAAGCTTTGGACTTTTCATCTTCATGAGCAGACACTCTAAGATCCAATTCTGAGTGAATTTTAATCCCCTGGTACTCGCTCGTTTGGAAGCGCGGAAAAAATGAAGTGCTGCTTCTCTTTGTTTTGGAGGCATGTCAGCAATACTTTCTTCAAAAGTGCCTTCCTTTATAGCTTTGTTCTGCTTCACCATTTCTCTCAGTTTTGATTTCAAGTTTGACACCCGTCCAAGCAGTCGGCGATTTTGCTGTCTCAAGGTTTTCGTTTGGCGACAAATGGCTCGCTTTGCAGAAGTGGCACCAGTAGCAGCAGTGGTACGCATCACCTTACATTTTTTCCTAATCAGGGACAGCCTTGCCTTGGCGCATGGACGGCATTTTACACCTGCACAGTTAAAAAAAAAAGGTCTGATTACATGTTTACGCCCCACAGACAGACACACACAGACGCCTACCCACAAACAGTCGCATTAACGCACACAAACATATGCACGCACGCACCGTCAACCATCAAGCTTTCTCGATTTGAGAGGAGTAATGGGAAGAACATTAACTCACAGTAGTGTTAAACAGTGATAAATTTCACTCGAGTTCTTTTTCTTTTATTTTCGTGATAATAATTGCACACATGAAATGTAAACTTGTGCGATCTTTTTTTTTTATACCTCTGTAAGAGAAACACCCCTGCCCGTTAGCAATTAAAACATGCAAATGGAAATAAGATGTGCATATTAATGTCGTTTCCTTGCATATATTTTGACAACTCGTTCAAAATCACCATAAATTTTATCAAAACGTCCCTCTCCTATACGCTTTAATTTAAGCTCTGTCCGTATCGGTGAAGTACATAGACCTACTTACCTCCGTTAGGTACAACACCTTCACAGCTTCTGCTGTAAAACGCTCCTCCATGGCATCTGAAGTTCCGTCCAGAGGCAAATGTCTCAAGTGGGCCATCATTAGGTTCATTTTTCCTTATGGAGCCAGGGCATACAGAAGCTGCGTCGATTTTTTGCATATGTTCCTCTGCCTGTGCGAAAGATAGAGCCCGTTTTTCGTCGTAAGGACTGCCGTTTATATGTGTTCGGCAGAGAAGTCCGTCTTCTTCTTCTTTCAGGAATATAACTTTGTCATGGGATATTTCTGAAGGCGGTATTAGTGTGGAGGTGACATAGAAGACACCATCAACATGCGGGAACTGAAGGGCTGTCCATCTGGAGGTTGACGGCATCGTCAGTGTAAGAAGGGAACGTCTTCCTTCATTCGTGGTACCGCCTTGTGTCTCCGAATTGCAGTCCATCACGGGATGCGCTGCCGACTTCACACACTTTGCATGCCTCTCTGTCAAGCTCGCAGCGCTAGAGGACCTTTTTTTCTCTTCGCACTTGGTCATTGATGGCCCGGGGGCATCTTGTTTGGCATGCTGACGACTTGTCGAATTATTAGTCACCTGGTCACCCCCGTCGGAACGTTGTTGTCCACTCAGTATAACAGGCACTGCTCCGACTGCAAGCTTTGGCCGGTCACGGGGCAACCTGACCTCTCTACCGCCTATAATGTGCACGAAGTCTCGAAGCAGATGATGCGGCTCGAAATGTGCCTCGCAGACCACACTTGAACTTTTCATGTGCCCTCTTGGCAAGCGTAAGCTGTACTCCCATTTCTCCCTCAGGGTCGGAGATGTTGGAACGGCGAATAGCGAACACTTACTGCCTTCAGTAGATCCTATGTAGGTAACCCCGCAGCCGGGCACACAGCAGTTGCCCTGCCGCTTTGGTTTCATTTGCGAAAGGTGTAACAGGACGTGAGACTCTCACTTGTACAGAGGGGTCCACATCTGAAGGGGAACACGCGTGTCGTCTGCTCGGCTACACCGCCAGCCCGCTGCGGCAACTATGAGGTTTCGCGCACGAGCACTGCGGACAGCGCTTTTTTATCGTCTGCCACAAAAATATGAACACGTTCACCTGTCTGTTTCCGCACACCTCGTGATAGCTTTATTAATGTTACACGCCAATATCTTACGCATTTAGTGTGAGGAGGAACACTGAAAACTCGAGCAGACAGAACATCGCTGCTTTACCAGTATTCAAACCTTCGCGACTTCCCGCCGACTGAAAATCGTTTACTTTCAGTTTTTCTTTTTCTTTTTTTAAGCGAGCCAGTGGGCGGCGACCGCAGGCGAGTGAAAGCACACCGTCTCTCTTTTATTCGCTAAAATCTCGCAAGCTATGCTTTTAAGTTTTCGTTGAATCCCGTGCGGTGGCGCTGCAAATAAATGCGCTTGCTGTCAAGTTTTTTTCTCCTTTACTTCATATCTCGCGTAATGTTTTGTAGCAATATGTAGAAACTGAAGGCATATTTAAAAAAAAAGCCAAACAATACAGTTGTACACGTGAAATTTAAAAAAAAATCTATGGTCACAGCGGTGATTCGAACCTGGGTCTTTTTAGTGGGATGCGAGCATTCTACCCCTCGACCACTTCGGCGGAGCTGCGCACGGCTCTTAAAACGACGACAGGTCACAGACTACCGATCGCAGCGCCACTAGCGGATTTGACCCCGTTTGGGCCTCACTTTTTGGATCTCGGTCCGGGCACTCCCCTTGTTTTAGTACACTCTAATGTCCATTTTTGCGAAAACAGACAGAGATTTCAAGAAAACGACATTCGCTTACGCCTCTAAGTTGACGAAATGATGTTTTGATGCTGCCATGCAAAACTGACGCAGCGCGCTGCCATTTTAAAATACATGGCAACTTGGCTTGGCTAGACTTCGTTTGTTAAACAAACACGTTTTTTTTTTAACCTGGTTGCCAGTTAAGCTTTTGAATGGAAGCCAGCAACAACGCAAATGCACTAAATTTATTTGCGCGAGAACATTTATTACAACAAAAGTTGGATAATTGGATCTCAGATGGTACTCTAAATATAGCCAATAAAAGTGAACAATCAGGCCAGTTGGTTTCACACGATCAAAATGTGATCAAAATGGAGTTTCAGTTAATAGTCTGCGCTTGTCCTTGTCCTTCTCCCGCCCGTGTTTTCTACCACGCAGTATACTTCGGCCACGTACTATAAAATTGCTCGAATGAAGTGGAGCTCGATTCAGTGGGTGGGTGCTAGAATAAGTGGACGCTACGCCACACTGCGTGGGGCGTGAGCAGATACCCAAGATAGCCACCATACCTAAGAAGCCACATGTGACTATGGTCTCTGACGTTTGTGGCAAGTGGTTTCGTAAGTTAAAGGGGCCCTGCAACACTTTTTGAGCATGGTGCTGCCGATCGGTAGTAGAGGCTCCCGAGATCACGCGGGCAAGATAATATAGCGAAGCACGTGGTCTGGTAATCACAGTAAATTCTCAAAGTCAGCTAAAAATTGTCTTTCTCTTCTTTCGAGAAATGACGAATGAGGCTCAAATATCCTCCGCCACAGCCATTATATTCATAGTTATATGAGCCATTGGCTGATTTGATGGATAAATGGATGAAAAACTTTATTATACATATTGCTGAATGGGTGGAGTCCCTAGTCCGGGATCCCATTGGCTTGCGCCCCGGTCCTTGCGCGGGCCACCAGGGCCTCTTGGACCCCCCGGTCCGGGCTGGACAGTGCCGCCTCCCATCCATCTCTAATGAAATCCCTAAATACATCTGTTTTGGATGTGTTGCACTGGCACTCCCATGCCATGTGATAAAGTGTAGCTAGTGTTGCATAGCCTGCATGTTGGTAAGGGGTACTTATCAGGGTCAATTTTGGAGAGTACATGTGGGTTCAAATACGATAACGTTTGTAAGCAGCGCCTGGCTACCTGTGCGGTTTTACTGAGTTGAGGATGTGGTGGAGGATATTTCCTCCGCGCAAGCCTTTGGTTTTGTAATATTTCAGTGTATGTGGTCAGGTGGGCCGTCTGATCTGGAAGGGCTGGAGTCCCTACACTGAAGTTGGAGTCCCGGGGTAGGAGAGCTCGGGCGGAGGCATGAGCTAGCTCGTTGCCTCTAACTCCACAGTGGCCAGGTATCCATATGACTTGTTTCCAGTCTCTCTCAGTACGGCCTTCTGCTGCTTGTGAAAGTATTCTGCGTGCTAGAGGACTGATTTTGCCTTTAAGGTAGTTGCGATAGGCCGTCATTGAGTCCGTAAGGACGAAGGTTGACGCTGGGTTTCTGAGCGCGAGGGCGATAGCGACCTCCTCCGTGCTTGTAACATCATCCTGTATGGTAGATACGCAGTCGACACATTGCCCCTAGTTCACTACTGCCACCGTGCTCTGTCCTGTGTGTGACCGGGCGGCGTCCACGAAAAAGGCGCTCTCGTCATCTGAGTATTTATCATGGGCTTTGGCTCTGCCTTTGCGCCTATCTGCATGGAATGTGGAGTTCATATTCCGAGGAAGAGGCTTGATGATGATGCCTGTTCGCCATGCCTCCGGCAGCCTATGTTTGTGGTTAACATGCGTAGGTGGTGTGATGTTTAGTTTAGAAAGCACAGCCATGCCAGTTCTGGAGAGGGCTAGCCTGATTATTTGATTGTCGAGATGGGCTTTGAATAGTTCTGCTGTGGTGTTGTGAAGTCCCAGTTGTTGGAGTCGTTCTTTAGACGTCAATCTAGGGAGGTTCAGTGCCTTTTTGAGGGTATCGCGCAATATGGCGTCGATCTTTTGTTCATATGTCCTGGATATTTGTAGGTAGGGATAGCTGTATGTTACAAGGCTGACTACAAAAGCTTGAAAGAGGCGTAGGAGGTCGTGTTCCTTCAGTCCTCTGTGTTTATTGGCAATCCAGCTAACCATACGGGAAATTTGGAGGCACCTGTTCCTAAGTTTCTGTATTGGGATCCCGTTGTTTCCCTTGTTGCTAAAGTATGCTCCTAGGATTCTGATGTATCTGACTTCCTGGACGTAAGTGTCCTCTATCTTGACAAGAGTGGCGATGTGGGCTTGTTGGTGAAACATTTGAAAGAAATTTAGGTAGCGCCAGGCGAAAAAACGAACACAGGAAAGAATAGACTGAGAAGACAGAGCGGTACTATCAACAACATGTTTATTTTTGACCTCCAAGCTGCTTTTAAGCCATAATCGTCAGGTGACCAAGCAGATAAGCACGTGTAATTCAGATACATGCACGACAATGCCATCTACCTACAAGAAAAAACGATAAATAGGACAACAAAAACCTCACAGATAAAATTACGGATCACTGCGTACGCAGAAACGCCAGTTTCTTGGGTGACAAGGCAATTGAAGGCTTGCTAATACATACATCTCCAAGAGCATCAATAAGTTCGCTTCTATGATCAACCGAGTCATCTCATCCTTACATTGACAAGCCTTCAATTGCCTTGTCACCCAAAGAACTGGCGTTCCTGCGTACGCAGTGATCCGTAATTTTATCTGTGAGGTTTTTTGTTGTCCTATTTATCGTTTTTTTCTTGTAGGTAGATGGCACTGTCGTGCATGTACCTGAATTGCACGTGCTTATCTGCTTGGTCGCCTGACGATTATGGCTTAAAAGCAGCTTGGAGGTCGAAAATAAACATGTTGTTGATAGTAGCGCTCTGTCTTCTCAGTCTATTCTTTCCTGTGTTCGTTTTTTCGCCTCGCGCTACCTAAATTTATATCTTGATTTTGAGAGGTGTGGTTTTCATATATCTGTGCCGGAAAACAAGCAGTTCTGACTGGTGAGCATTCCCGACCCACTGCGTTACCGATTAACTGGACTGTCGAGGCTGCTTTTTGGAGGTCGCTCTCTGTGAGTTGCAGTGAGCCCTTGGACCATATGGTGACATCATCTGCGTACAGGGCGTGGTGGATTCCCGGAATTTGTTGTAAGACATGCGGCAGTTTAAGGAGGGCAATATTAAATAAGAGTGGGGATATCACTGCGCCTTGGGGGGTGCCGCGGTTACCCATGGTGATAGATTGTGAAGATAGATCACTTGTATGTATTGTGGCCGTCCGTCCTTCTAAGAAAGCTTTCACGTATGCATACATTCTTGGTCCACAGCCGAGTTCTATCAAGTTAGTCAAGATGGTGTAGTGCCTTGCGTTATCGAAGGCCTTCTTAAAATCTATTGCTAGGATGGCTCTTTCTTGTCTGATTTGTCTTTCATGGCTGATTTGAGCGTGGCGCGCTCGGTCGTTACATGGATCGCCTCGGGAGGCCGCGGCTTGTCGATGCGTGCTCGGTCGTTACGTGGATCGCCGCGGGAGGCCGCGACTTGTCGATGCGTGCTAGGGAGCCTTCATGTGCGCTCATGAAGTGCGCGTTGCACCGCACTGAGAAGCCTCGTATTCGAATAAGAGAGAAAGCGAGAGAAAGTGCTTAAGTTCACGAGGTGTGCGCGACGCAATTTGTTTCCCCGTGCCATCCCTCCCTGCTTAGCTTCCATCGGTTTTGTCTGGGCGACAAATCTTTGTAACTCCGCTCGTCCTGGGCGGATTCTGAAAAATTTTGCGACGCCAAATTCGTCAGACAATCAGCTCATTTATCAAACCTATTCCACAGCTACTATAAAAAGTGTTGCACGGCCCCTTTAAGTTTATGGAGCTCTAACAGCAAACATAATTGATCCTAAACATTTGCCATAAACGAGTACTGGCGTGCATTCATCCAGTTTATGTCCAAATTTCCAAGACGCGTTTATTGTTTATTACGTCCCATAGCAGAGTTGACACAATCAAATTTTCAAAAGTAATCAGTAATTTGCATTTGCTTGCGTTTCGTTCATCACGAATCCACGAGCATCGTTTGTAGCTTGTCCAGCTCCAACGCAGCGTCCGAAATCTCATCAGCTGAAAACGCTGCTGTTCCGTTGTTTTGCATGTCCGGTAGTTGGGTTTTGTTTTGCAACATATTGCGACCGTGCACTCTAGGCCGACTTCTACGAGGAGCGACAAAAGCCAAGAGTTCCCGGTTCGCATTGACTGTTGTATAGAAAGCAACGCATTCGAATATATCGATCGGGTGTTTTTCCTCATATGAATATAAATGCGCAGCTAGAGCTATGCCGAGACTAGACCGTCAGTACTCAGTACGAATTCCTTGTAAGTTCCAATTAACGATTATTTACAGTGGTACGTAAGATCAGATGCTTCCCATATATCAGTTCGAGCCAAAGTGTCTAAAAATAAAATAAAATAAACGCTGGCTTGGAAGCTCTCACAAGGTTTTCGCAACAAAAAGTGAAGTCAGCATTTGTCAACCTTTCATGTGGAAACCACATGCTTTGGCCTAGTGGGGCTTGCTTGGAGATCAAGTTAATTTCCTTTAGTAATGTAAACGCTCGGTTATCTCTGGAAAAAAGAAAGAAATCCATGGGCGACGCTTCCATCATTAAGAGCAGAACGCGATGGCGTAATCGGGCCCCACGTGCGCGCATTGCATTCAACCATGCCGCAAGGAATGGAATGCTTGCGAGTGTAACATTTGCCGTTTCAAACTACGTGGGAGCGGCCCGCGATCCAACCCCTATAAAACGGGGGTGGAATCCTTCAGGACCCCAATAAGGTTTTTCATCCATCCATTCCCACTGCAAACACAGTTACGAAGTGCCGGCCACTAGGCTTAATTCTTCCTTTTGTTAATTAGCGAATAACCCACGACGCGTCCGTAAAGTGCCACGCACACCTGCAAGCCACTGCAAACTTTGCAATGGTGAGCAGCTGCGCAGTTAACATGATGGTTTTCTAACCACATGGGAAAGGATGTTCACCCTGTTATCCCCAATGACGAGTTTGCCCGCGCACGCACACTGTCCCTCCATGACGGACATTGAGCCAAAGCCATCCAGCAGCTTGATTACCTCTTCACCTTTAACGGAATATGTTAACACCTTTAATCGTCCAGGCGTAGGTTCCCGCTCTCGCACCCGCAACTCTCGAGGGCCCAGTCAACCATTTTAAGGACGCCGCGAACCGGTACTTACCCGTCACCCTTATTTCAAGTTTATTGACAAAGTAAAGCCTCACACTGACCCCATTGCGATGAGAGACGATGCACGTCATCCCACATGCCTTGGCAATGCACGGTGCTGCGCAATGGCGAGCCTCTCAGCACCGAGTACGCCGGGAGGACGGCAGTCACCAGCTCGGACCGGGAGGTCCAAATACGGGCTGTCCAGAGGGTCCGCAGTTTGGGGGATGGGCATGTCCTTCTTGTCCCAACGTGAGTGCGGCCCGCAGCCGACCCACCCTCTTGAGGGACATGGGCTCCCCAGGAAAACTTATGAATAAACTTCGTTGACTGACTGACAGTGCAATTCACAAGTTTGATGCCTGGCGCACGTGATTCTACGATTACGCCACACGATATCGAATGCGTTAAGACTGCGTACTCCCACTGCATGCCATATTTATGACATCATATCTATTATTGAAGTACTAAGCCCCAGCGCGGCTCCGTGGTAGAACCTACACCACGCAGACGGCAGCAAGATTGTGGGAAAGTTGAAGGGTATAGAGAATGGGGGAGTGTGAAACATAGCTATATGAACCATTGTGCCGCACGAATAAGGTAACAAGAACGAGCCTTACTCCTCTTTAGAGAAGTGGCCCATCTTACGTCCTCTTCCTGATGGCCCATCTTCGTCCTCACGCGGTAAAAGAACCCCAGAGAGCACCACACGGTCTTCTAGTCTCTTGATTCGCGGTCCGTACGTTCACTCCTAACCACGTCGTCACCTTTCTTTGGGACGCTGATGTTTATCCAGTATAGTAAATCAAAAGGTGGGAAGGGAATCGAGGGTGAGGAGAAATGGTGAAATATTACATAGCCTTTTATACTACAGTAGCAAGGGGAAGTTGGGAGAGGCCCTACAGTGGACGTAATCAGGCTGTCGATGATGGTAGCAAGAAGTGGGAATGAGAAGTAAGAGTGATTAGCAGGCAAAGGAACAGAATGCCACCATATGCGCTGTTGCCTCAGTTTCTGCACCACTAAATCGCGGTTACCCCATCTTTAACGAGGTAGTTTTCCTCAAGATACTTCAACGCTAAAATGTTTGTATGCCTGTCAGTCTGTCTGTCTATTTGTTTGTTGGTCCAACCATATAGTCAGATGGGAAAGTTCAAGCGACTGCTCAAAGCTCACCTATCTTTCTCTGGTGGCTACGTTCACACTTGCGAATATTGTCAATCGAAAAGCAAAAATTACACATATTTGAGGTGCAACGTCAAGACGAAAGCGTTAGGCAGTGGGTCTTTTTTATTTATAAAATGCATAGACACGTAATTCTAAAGACCTAAGTGTTTATTACACTGCGCCAACAAATGCGAACGAAAAAGCGGGCGTTTCATACGCTTCGCTAAAACATTGAGGGGCTTTAACTAAAACGGCCCAGTGCGGCCACCTACTAGCGGCTCTGCATTGTAAAATAACTTTAATTTCTTCCCAACATTGCCAGATGGTACCATATCGCACGCAGCGACTACAGACAGAAGACTACGCTCTTTCGACGTCTTTGCAGCGAAGCACGGATATACGCGGCCATATTAAAGATCTGTTTCTTTCTTTCTCATTATAGATAGATAGATAGATAGATAGATAGATAGATAGATAGATAGATAGATAGATAGATAGATAGATAGATAGATAGATAGATAGATAGATAGATAGATAGATAGATAGATAGATAGATAGATAGATATGCGGGGTTTAACGTCCCAAAATTACCACACTTTTAATTGATTGATTTATGGGTTTTAACGTCCCGAAACCACCATATGATTATAAGAGACACCGTAGTCGAGGGCTCCGGAAATTTCGACCGCCTGGGGTTCTTTAACGTGCACCCAAATCTGAGTACACGAGCCTACAACATTTCCGCCTCCATCGGAAATGCAGCCGCCACAGCCGGGATTTGATCCCGCGACCAGGGGGTCATCAGCCGAGTACCTTAGCCATTAGACCAGCGTGGCGGGGCTCTCTGCATATGGGCAACGTCATGGCTTCACGTCACCGTTTACCCAGTCTGCATCGCGTGGACATGAGAATCTTTCTTTCCGGGCCGCTTTCGCACACTGTTCCGCCAAGAATGAATGAGAATGTTTAATAATGTCAATAACCTAGCGTCTGCAGGTCGTTACCGACATATTCGCTTTAATAGATACGCCAGCGCCATTCAAGGAGTTCACCCGAAGGTTGCGGTGAACGGCCAAAGCTGAAAGTGACATAAAAAAAAGTGAGATGTAAGGAAGAAGCGAGGGCCCGTAATCTTACCTACCCTCAGCGCGATATGGGCCGCCCGCTAAGGCAGACCGCGTCAGCCGTTTCCCGAAGAAGCCGATACGATACGGCCGGCCAGCGGGCTGTCCCGTCCTCACTCTCGAGAAAAGGAAAATAACGAAAGCGAGACCTCTTGGCTTTCCGCAAAAACAACGTGATCGCACACGTCGGCGACCGAATCGCCCAGGTGAAGAGCAGGGATGCCTGTGTGGCCGCTGGTGGCTACTTTTCAACCCGTCTGGCGACGAAAATTTTACAGTTTGCACCACGCCTATTTTGTCGCTATATACATTTAATTTCCCAGTTTTACTTAAAATGATTCTATTTATTCACCAAAAATAAATACTCTGTTCATAGTATCATTACGGTTCCATTTGGCTACAAATCTGGCGATAGTACTAAATGACAAGGCAACTTTCGCTATTGTTGGCTTGAGTTCTGGTGCCTTTTTTAGTCCACTCATCGACAACACCACACGGTGTTCACTGAGCCTCAACGAATCGTGAAGCAGCTATGGTCTGACCATATATGTGATAGATATCGAAAAATAAAAATAAATGAATGTGAACAGGCTCACTGGTGGGGTCCATTGACGTCCTAGTGATCAACAGGGAGACAGCGTGAGGCACAGTCTAGTGAGACTAGCAAGCCAGCAGCGATCAGAAGCACGAGCCGAGTGCTGCTGTATGAAAGGGTGTCGTCTTTTCCGAAGAAAAAAAAAGAAACATATGAAAGAAACAAAACAAAGCAGGTCTTGTAATATTACAGCAAAGGCTGCAATAGCTCGCCAGATTTAACCAGGATCGCTGCCCTGTGGAAACCATTTAGGTTTTGCCTCTGTGCAATTCCGCCGTCATTTAATGCGTATTATCAGGTTTAAATGGACGCTTTGGTGGTGGAATTGTTACAGTATAGCAGGGCTTCTTTGTTAATTGTTTAATTTCGACATACAGAGTGATAACCTAATCTAGGATTTCTTAACATCATCCATTCCGAATCCTTGGACCCACACTGTCCGGAAGCGGCGAAGTTAACAATCTAGATCACATAAGAACTAGCGGTGCCCATCCACACGAGGTCGCAAACAAACCACCCCAGAAATATGCCGTTCCAACCTTTAGAGCTCAAAATTACTCCCATAATCTTGCGGGGGGATGCTTATTGCAGCACCCCCTCCCCTATTAAGTCGATGAATGAGGCAAACTTTGCTCAAGCAATGAGAGCTCAATCAAATGGTCATTGTTAAGAGTAGTAAATTAACAACCAGCAACTTATAGCGGGAAGAAGCCAGCAAGACATTCGCATGGATTTCTCTGAAAGAAAACTTGTTAGTTGCCGGAATATTCGTTGTGGTCCGGGGATCGAACAAGATCCAACAGGGAAGCTCGCAATCGGCAGTGGGTGACCGAACTCGGAGTAGAAGCACATGCACACATATTATTGCAAATTGGTTGTGCAGAATCCAACAAGGTGTCGATATTTAGTATGGGGTATTGTCGATTTTCCATTCTTTTCTATTGAAGAGGGGAGGGCACGAATGCTGCCCCATAATTAACCTTGCTAGAGGAGGAGGGGGGCGCTACGACGAACCCCTCACCCTTGAAGAAGAACTGTGCATGGGTATGCCAGGCTGCTCCCCCTAAACGGTCTTTGACCGACCGATGATCCCTCCTTATACGATAGCATATGTTTGTGCGCAATTTTCCAAAGGAGTTAACCGAAACTTTCTGGTTGAAGATTATTGCACAGCTAAAGCTTTCAACGCAATAGACGAAAAAAGAAAGAAAGATTGAAGTGGGTACTTCCTTAAACGTCTTCGTTTGCCTGCGCAAACACTCTTTTTTTTTTTTTTTTTGAAGAGCCATTGCTATGTTGGGCATATGGCACGTGCAGTGCACCTGGAGAAGCGCTATGTCGCTATCGCAGAGCGCGACGTTTTCTTCTTTTGGTGATGACACACGCTTCGAAGTGGAGCCCGACAAAAAACAGTATCAAAGCCGTCTTTGAGGTGCGAAATTCAAGCTTTCCTCAGCCCCTGTGTGTTTTCCTTCGGTAACAACTCTGTACGAGCGGGGCGTTGAACCGAATGTCTTGACTCGAAAGTACCGCAGAAAAGGAAGGTTCGAGGCAAACGTTTGCAAACAATACCGCATGAGCAGCACTTTGTTACCCATTTCAAGTAGATATTTTTTGTTTTTGTTTTTTGCAGAAGAAAACGAGATCTATTGTGATCTTGGAAAGTCGCATTGCCGTGCAATAACATGTAAATACCGAAAGAGAGAAAGAACAGTAGATAAATAGATAGATAGATAGATAGATAGATATATAGATAGAAGGAAAGAAAAAAGATGAAGTGTGCCTCATATATATATATGTATATATATATATACATACATACATATATATATATATATATATATATATATATATATATATATATATATATATATATATATATATATATATATATATATATATATATATATATATATATATATATATATATATATATATATATATATATATATATATATATATATATATATACGTAAACGATAATTTAAAAACAACTGTTCAAGTGAGCTTGAAGAAAAGCCCCACCAAGCTTAACACGGACACCTGAAAGAAACTTCACGGGAGCGCGAAAATCTGTGCGTACAGCCTTTGCAAACATCTTAAGCGTCATTTCGTAACGTTTCCGCTCAATGGAAAATTACAAAGCAGTCGCCTATCCTGCCCATGCTACGCATAACGTCGATTTCCAGGGTGCGTGGAAATTTGTCTAGCTTTCTTTGTACAGTGATTAGAAAGTTTCTTGAATCTAACTCGTCAGCCTCTTTTACCTATGGAAGACCCGTTGAGCGGTACACATGCTTTTAGCTACTAATATTCTGTAACCTTCTGGTCATCCCCTTCAATATTTTTTTTTTCATTGCACACCCATTGGGCATAGCGACGCTACTCCACTCCACGACAAATCTTATGAAGGGCTGCAAACGTCATTGTTCATTCACAATACCTTGACGCCTGCGCCTTTTGATGCCCTTAGGCGGCCAGTAAAAGTGAATATTCGGTATATCTATTCTGAAATTTGAACTTCATTTTTCGTTAGTTTCTAAAACAAGGACCACATGCCTTATTCCCTTCACGCGTAAAATGTGGATATGCTTAAGGCAATAGCTTCTCTATTTCCCCCTCCTTTCACCTCAACTTCTTCCTTACTAATTTAAATAACGTAGAAAAGCGGGCTCGCAAACGAGCCACACAATATTGAGAAAAGCTACAAAATAAAAATGAAGATGGCACTCGTTATGAAACAGTCTAATTTAAACAATGTTACAACTCACGATTTGCAGCACAACCAAAAATATTTTGTCATCGAAATGATTAACGGACTGTCTGTTTTGTTTACGCGAGAAAAAAAAATTTCAATTGTTTAACGTGGACCTTAAAAATGTCTCTGTATGACTCACCTGACCGCGGATGTCTAATTTTCTCGCTAAAATGGTAAGCCCACGATTACCAAGAAGAATTTTTTCCCAGCGTACCTGCAATAACACAATGCAAATCTGCGCTATCTGGACATCGCTGCGATTAGCCAAAGCAAGAAGAGACGTTTCTCTGCACGATCAGATTACCGTATCTTCTATAGCGAGCGGGGGGAAAAATGAAGAAAGGATGGCTGCTTTTCCCGAAGGCGTCTCTACAAGCAACGTTGCTGCCTTTCGCACATCTGGCGTTCAAGGACCTTGCACCGATCTTACCCAGTCAGACAGCCCGCCGGCCGCCCGGTAAATAGCGATAACGCCCGAACCAACAACCCTTTTCAGTGAAAGCAGGCCGCCAGCGCCGCTAGCAGCAGTTCAGCCGGAGTGAGCGCTAGACCTCTCTTTAGGAGCATAGTTACTTAAGCGAACCATTGTTCCGTGCAGAGAGACTGTAGAGAAACTGTCATTGTCATAAAGCTAATTTGTTTTTATTTTGTTTTTTGCTTGCCTGTGAGCCCTGGCACATACCCTTTCCGGGTGATTGGTCAAGAAAGCTTGTAGTGCCTATACATGAACGCTGTACAATGATTGTCAGCCTATTACAAAAGTGAACTAGGAAAAAAAAATAATAGCAACTTATGGTATAGTATGGTATGTAAAAACTTTATTCACATCCATCGGGGCGTGAAATAGCCTAAGTAATAATAATAATAATAACAACAATAATAATAATAATAATAATAATAATAATAATAATAATAATAATAATGAACCTGGCATGCACTCCCTTCGTTCCTTTCTTTCTCTTCTGCTTCACCAACAGGACACGTGCGTCGATGTGTCCGGCGTGAGATGCAATAACTCCAATGTGCGAGAGATTGACTACACGGAAAGAGAGAGAGAGAGAGCAAGAGAAATAGTTATGGGAAGTGAAGAAAGAAGAATAAAGAAAGGCAGCGAAAGAAAATAGACAGAAAGAGAGAGAAAGGTATTAGAAGTCACGGATACAGAATAGAGATAGAAAAGAAAAGAGCTGGACGCATAAATTAAAAGAAGGATAACGAGACAGAATCAAAGAGACAGAAAGAAACTGATAAAGAGAAAGGGACTGAAAGAAAGGAGAAGCGAGAAGTAGAGGAAGAGGAAAGGGAAAGAAAAAGCAGTAAGTATAGAGAAAACTAGAAAGTGAAACAGAGATATAAGGACAGATATAGAAATAAACAGACAAAAATATATAAAAACAGACGATAAAAATGAAGAAAAGAGAAAGAGAGAAAGGAAGATAGAAAGAACAAGAGAGAGAGAAAGAAAAGCCCCGCCGCGGTGGTCTAGTGGCTAAGGTACTCGGCTGCTGACCCGCAGGGCGCGGGTTCGAATCCCGGCTGCGGCGGCTGCATTTCCGATGGAGGCGGAAATGTTGTAGGCCCGTGTGCTCAGATTTGGGTGCACGTTAAAGAACCCCAGGTGGTCTAAATTTCCGGAGCCCTCCACTACGGCGTCTCTCATAATAATATAGTGGTTTTGGGACGTTAAACCCCATATATCAACCAGAGAGAGAAAGAAAAAAAGAAGGAAGGCGAGGAAATCCACTCAGCTTCGCCGTTCTTTTAGTCTTGGCACCACTGTAGTGCGAAGCTGCCTTAATTTTTGGGGGGGAGAGGGGCACAAAGATTTGTCAAATTTCAGTCACGCCTGTTTGGTGAGAAAACAGCAGAAAGACGCCCTATGTAAAAAAAACAATGCAGCTCAGATAAACCGAACAAGCAGCACCGAGGCGAGCAGAAGAGGCGAGCAGGAGTGGTTATCATTCGGCGTGGGTGTGAGCCATACATTTAGATCACCATGATCTTCATCGACGACGCCTCGTGTTGCTTGTGTCACAGACACATTAGCGCCATCAACCAGCTGATGTTGTCATTGTTTTTATCTACGTCAACGACCTAGCACGGATGGCGAAGTGAAGTTGCAGTTCCGCGAATGGGAGTGGTCATACAATAGACAATAGGACAGACAGACGGATGGAATGATGGACGCATGGACGTACAGACAAACGAACGCATGAATGGAATGACAGACAGACAGACAGACAGACGAACGAGCGAACGAAGCACGGACGGACGCACAGACAGACAAATGGACAGACGCACAAACGGGCAGACGCACGGACGGTCACGTGGACGGCCGCACGGACGGACAGAAGCAAGAACGAACGGATGGACGGAAGCACGGACAGACTGATGGACGCTTCGCCCCACGCATCATTATTCACTCCGTGGATATGCTGTGATACTGTTTTCCCTCCCCACCTTCCGATTCGCCTTCCGGCCACAGCCTTGTCGAATTCATGCCACTCGGCCCTCCGCCTTGAAAGGTTGGCGATCTCTGTTCTAATATGTCACTTATTAAGCTGATAGTACCGACTATGTAGCGCAATATATAATAATGTCGTCACGATTACGTATTTGCCAGGCAAGACGTGGACAGTCTGAGCACGTGACCCAAGAGACACGATCGTGACAGTCGTCCGAGATTGGATTATTCTGCAGTGGCCCTCTACAGGGTCGGCGCGCCGACTGCGGTTTGGCCCTCTTGTCGATAGTGCTACACTACCGTGCCGGTATTTCCTGGTGATGCCCTTCCGAATGCACTTTCGTGCTCATTCCTTCCTTCGGACCCATCAGCAACCACGGAGCATTAAAAGACATTGGTGCAGGAAAAAAGCATCGCTACAAATATTGTCCCTTAAAAACACTTCGCTTGTGGGAGACAAGTCAAGCAGGCACATGAAACAAACAAACAAAAAAACTTGAGACAGGAGGCATGTCGACATTTATTTTATTCAAACTTTTTTTTTTTGCAATTCATAGCGCATTATACTTAAAACTCGGATGAAGTGTGTGGGATAATCAAGGTGGACGGCTGACTGCTCTCCCATAGTTGAGTATGAAGTACTCGCAATCGTTACACACTTTTTCTAAACACACTTAATGAAGGTGAACAGTGGCAGTGCTTCAGACAGGCTTGCCGACGTTTCGATAGGAGGATTTCTTTCTCAAAGGCCTTTGAGAAAGATAGGCCCTCCCCGTTAAAACGTCGGCCAGCCTGTCCGAGGCACTTCCACTGTTCACCATGATTATCCTATAGTACGTTGTTTCCATCTGTCGGCTCCCGTCTTGATGATGTACTGTTTGTTTGCACGTAACAGACTTGTGATTCCTATGAAGGTAGTATATAAGTGTTTCTTTTTATGCCACAAGGCGGCGAAATACGTTCACACTGACTGCCCCGCCGCGGGGGTCTAGTTGTTAAGTTAGTCTGCTGCTGACCCGCAGGTCGCGGAATCAAATCCCGGCTGCGGCGGCTGCATTCTCGATGAAGGTGGCGACAATGCTGTAGATCTCTGTGCCCAGATTTAGGTTCACGTTAAAGAACTCCAGATGGTAGAAATTTCCGGAGCCCTCCACTAGAGCATCTCTCGTATACATATGGTGGTTTTGGGACGTGAAACTCCACATATCAATCAATAAAACCACCAATTAAAGTCATACATAGAACTCTTATAGTACTCGCTGTTGGGCTAGTTGGTTTATATCTGGAATCAATAATCAACTTCGCCAGTCTTATCTCTTTCTTCGTTTTTCAGTGTGGTTGTGGTGTTGACGCAAAGTTGAGTATTGATTCCCATGGCACACGGAATCAGTTGAGTGACTAATCATGCTCGTAAAACTCCAATGTCGTTAATTTCCCCAATATACGTAAATTAATAGAAGAGAAATACAATCCCAAGGTATAATTTTGAACTTATTTTTAGATCTCCGCACGCGACGTCACGGATTTCAAGATGTTTCCTTCGCATTTAGGTCATATTGACTCAATGAACTTTTCTGTGCATGCGTATGTGCTCCGCATCTCTCTTACCTTAATATCCTTTCAGTCTCCCCATCCCTTCCCACTGTGCAGAGTATAGTGTACCGGTTATGCCAAACTGATTGGCATCCCTGCCTTTCCTTTCTCTTGTTTACCTTCCTTCCTCTTGAAGCTTGGATTCCTAGTTCCCACAGCGCACAAAGTACTTCACATTTACCGATTAGGAGCTAGGTAGCCACTAGGAGGCGCCTTCAAAATCTATGACGTCACGGCAATCGGGGGCATGAACTAAAAGGTTGTGTCGATCGCCAAGCGCGCATTCTCTTTTTGCGCGTTTTCTTGCTTACCGGAGGTCTTTTAGAGCCAAGAGTGGTGGATTTGGTATTTTTAAAGTGTACTTTACTCAAGGCTAGAGAGGAAGTTAAGTGATCAGGTGAGATTAAGAAGTTTGCGGGTGGCAACGGCCGGACCGGGTTGATTAGTGGAGCATTTGAAGAGGTCATTCTGTAGTGGGCATGGTAGGGAAGATTATGCTGATGTTGATAAGAAATTTACTCATACGGGAAAATATTTTTTTCTGTTTAGTATCTCCTTGAAGGCCGACCCATCACAAAGCACTCAGACATTTCTTCATCATCATAGTCATCATAATCATCATCATCATCACCATCATCATCATCATCAGCAGCAGCAGCAGCTAAAGCGCCCACAAAATCTGTAGCTGTTCAGGTCCGCATGCTGCCGGATGGAGTGGATCATTCGCTGATTCGCAAAAGAAATAATCATGGCGTAATGAGCACCTAATACCTGCGCTTGCATTAGGCTGTCTCGGAAAGTTCGAAACGGTTCGTTTCCTCATGGCACGACAGAGGCGTCCACCGAGAACCTAGACAAGGCTAGCAAGCGAGAAGGCGATGAGCGCGGGACTCTTGAAGGCGAGGCTCGAAGCGTTGGTTAAAAACAGTGGACATAGGGTGCAGGCGAGAAAGAGGGACACGAAAGATGACGCGTGGCACGTGGTGGTTCTTGGACCTACGCCGCAACAAACGGACGTCGAGACGCTCTGCTCTTCATCTCCAGGCGTATTAGTCCTTTGAAGCCAGTTTTCACGGCATCAAAATGTAGAGAAAAGGAACAAGCCTCCATGGCCATGACGAGGCCCACCCGTCGACATCATCTTTATTCCGCATCCCTCTCCAATCCTAATGATGAGAGTGGCACTCTTTGTCGTTCACACAATATTTAACATCCTCCGCGCCCCCGCACTGGCGCGCGACGACAAAGAAAACTGAACGCTCACGTGAGTCCAAGTACAAAATGTTCGTCAGTATTAGTAAGACTTCCACGTCAGTCCTTGTAGTGTCATCCGGTTCTTCTCCTGCACGCACTTGATCTTCCAGCGGTGCTTTCGGCGCTTGTTTCAGGCTCGTGCTTCTGAGCGTGTTGATCTTGCTGAGCTTTCGCTGTCTCTGAGCAATCTTCCTCGGGATAAAAATTTGCAATGAAGGCTGTTACAGCGTTCTTCGAGAAAAGCTTTTTTTTCCTTGGCGGCCTGCTAGTGGTCCGAAATACATTAGCTATGATCTGGGCTAAACGAAGATTGAAACTTTAGGATCATAGTCGAATATTGTTCCAAACAAGGATGTAGGTTTCACATTTTCCAAAATATCGGATAGAGGCAGGCTGGGGAGAGGAGTCAAGTTGCAATTACAGTGCATTGTTCAGGCGCCCAATAAAAAATACTGTTTTATAGCGATCAAATTCGGAAGTTTGTTCACGCAAGGTTCATCGGTATAGTACACGTCTAGAACAAAATGACGTCGAACCAAAAAATAAGAGAACTGGGGAAGAGCAATGAGTACAATAATTTGGATTTGGACATGAGCCCTTCTCAAAAACGATGTACTACTTTCTTACTGGTATTTTTACACTCCTTTGTCGCTTAAAATATTAGGCAATTATTTTAACCTTATTAAGCAATTAATCAGAACACAAAAAGAATTTCTCATACTCAATGAAACAGTCAGCAACGTGCATTTGGTCCCGTCGTGCTAGAGTGCATATGCATGTTTTTACACTTAGACTAAAGTTAGCTGGGGCGGCCTGTATATAACGTACGCACGTGCACATGCGCAAAACGCAAACCTTTTCTCTCCTTTCACTACCTGAAATAAAATCATCGATACGCTTTGAATGGCATTGTTGATATAGTGAGCTCATCTGCACGTTCTGCCATACGGGTACCAAACATGTAATCAAGTCAACATGGTGGCAAGACAGTTTTGGTAGCAAGCCGCTGTACTGTCCAGTGCAGAGTGCAGTCTAAACCTCCAACGAAGATGTTTCGAATTTTACGTGCCAAAACCACGATATGCTTTGTGAGGCATGCCGCTGTGAACAACTCCGGAAATTGCGACCACCTGTTGTTCTTTAACCAGTTATGACGCCACACAGTACACGGGACCTTTGTCACTTTGCCCCCCGTCGTCGTCGTTGCTTGTACCGAACCCTCGTCTTCAAGGTCAGCAGCCCAGCACTGTCACCACCATGCCAACGCCGCGATTCGGTTCTATTTTGCCGAAACGATGCACCCAACGCGCGCCAACGATGTACGGCAAGTGCCGTACAGCCTTTGCAAACGTGCAGCTGAACCCTCGAATAAGTGAAGAGGCGCTGCTTTTCCTCACCGGTGCAGGAGGCAGCAGCAGCAAGCACACGGATCGGCAGAAGAGCGCTCCGTTAATCTCGGCTGCTGAGCCGAGCAGCCGCGGCGTCAGCCCTGTATCAGCAGCGGGTCCCGGGATGCTATATAACCGGACCCAGTCGGCGGCACAGAGCAGCACGCTCGGTGGTTCCCGTGTAAGGCCCAAGGATGCGTGTCCTCTGTGGTCTCCCGCTGCTGCTTCTTGCAGGTGAGCAGCGCCGCTCGGCGCGAGGGACGCGCGGTGAAGCCCTTCTCTCGGGCTCAACCGGGGACTTGGTTTTTTGGAGTACGCGCTCTCGGAAAAGGACTGTAGCCATCGCCCGCCGCTCGCTCGTCTATTTGCTCGCTGAACGTACGGGCCGGCCAACGCTCTTGGAATATGAACGGACAAGCCGTGGTTACTTGCTCCCAGCTCTGGAATCATTCCCTGGGGGGGACTCGGAATTGTGGGGTTTGACGTCCCCGAGCTTCGCAGATGATTGGTTCGCGGGGTTTTACATCGCAAAGCGACTTGAGCTATGAGAAGCGCAGTAGTGCAGGGCTCCGAGTAAACTTAAAGAGCACTTATATTGCACACGGGTGCATTGAAATGGGGCCACCGCCAAGATCAAACCAGATTTCACAAATGGGTTACGAAGGACGCCCACCGCTGTAGAGTTTCTAACTCGTCAAGACAAGCAGTATTTTTTCTTTTAACGGAAACCCAGAGCACTGTAAACGAACGTCCTTGCGTTTCGCTTTCTCCGAGATGTGAGCCCCGTTGCAGGTATCGAACTGACGACCAGTGTTGCGCAGCCCATAGATATGTCGCGGCAGGTACACGCCTGATGTGCAAATGTCTCAACGAAGTTTTAGGCTGTGGCATAGCTGTGCTGGCAATGTGTCACAGCAGAGCTGGCAAGCGTGGCTTAGCTAAACGTTTCCAGATCTAATGAAGAGTAAAGAGCGAAAGCAATTTTTTATATTGGTAGCCGTTGCTTTGTAGAAAATAGAATAATCAACTAACATCGTCTGGAGGAGGCACCATTTAACTCTTGGTTGAAGGTCTACAAATAGCTGAAACTTTATTACTGCACTAATGAATTCAAAGCCGGCTTAGAGGTTTCGTAGTGTGACCCGTTTATTTCGCCGAAAAACGCGCTCCTTGTAGCTCACGTCAAATTGCCGTGGGATAGAACTCACTTGAGCGATGCCACATTGCTTCGTACGTTCTAGGCTGGAAGCCGTCGGAGTAGTAGCACTAATCGGAAATCCCAGGCGTGTTCCCTCGGCGTAGGTTTTAAGCGGTTAGCCACGTATAAATGTTTGTGCCCCTGAAGTAATATTATAAGTTCAAGACACACGTTTCAACACGTGCATCTGCACGTGGGAATAGCAACTGGATTTAGTTCGCCCCGAGGTCTGTTATAGTAACTTAAACTAACGCGAGCAGTTGCTTCACCTCTAATCACGCTGCAACAGAAATAATGCTGTGCTATGGCTGCAAATTAAACGACCTTCTAAGAAAGTCACTGTACCTCCACAGATTCAACTATATTCTGCGACTTAACGGTTAATCCGTTCCATTCATCGCTTCATCTGTATGAGCAGCATTGATAGACAGTTAAAAGTCGGTCGATGACGTGCGACAATGTTAGGTTCTACAGTAAAAAAAAGAGAGAGAGTCGATACAAGCTGTGAGGTATTACAAGCCTTCACCAGAATCTGGTATGACATACAAAGAAGTGCGGAAATGAAGGTTCATCTTGAAAATTGGGAAGTTTCAAAGCGATCTGAAATCAAGTGCATGAAGGTTCATTTTGGACTGTGGAGAAAGAGTGGCTGCCGAGGCCGGTATCAAAACTAGCGACCTGGAGCTCATTAGTTTGACGGTACGACCGTTAGGTTGACACGACAGGTAGACGTATTCATGAGCTGGAGTCCCCTTATTGCCATTTCACAATCACTCGCAAGATGTTCGAAAATAATGTAGCAGAAAGAAGAAAAACTCAGGACCGCAAATGTGCACACGACGAATGTTGATCCTTTTCTTTTTCTATTCAATAATGTACTGTTTAAGTTTTCCATTAGAATTTAGGAATTCGGTCCAACCGTTCAGGTACTGTGACAGCCCACCTTTATTACTGTGTTGGGCTCATGGAAAACTGGTGGCACTTTCACTTGAATGTATTATATTTCCCCCATTTCTTTTCCTTTTTTTATTCGTGACAACACGGTGTTGATTCAAGTTATTCGCATGCGCTTTATTCACAGTAGGAATAGCATAGGCTATACGCATTCAGTGAGTCAGAAATGATTTTGGGCATAATACGTTTGTGTCCAGCGCTTCACGAATTGCAAAGAACTGTCATGCGAAAATGTTTCCACTAGTAATATGCTCCAAGAGCAATATGGCTTCGAGCACGAGTCTTACTAAGCAGGAAAATGTTCCACGCGCATTTTCTGTTGATCGTGCTCAACTGACGTAGTTAATCATACACAATCTCTTTTTCTCTCTTTTGCAGCTGCGGCTAATGGCGTCCTCTTCGGTGAGTATCCCGTCTTGTTAAAAAGCAATTTCTCGATGCATTTATGTTTAATAATACTCAAGTATGCGCTGGAAATCGAAAATAGACACAGCTAAGCCCGTGGATGACACGACTGACAGAACATTCCTTTATTTACTAGTAACACATTCGCTACATAGGTTTCCTGTGCTATCACAATCAATACACACTGCTTGCCAAGTCAGGACCTACAGTTTGTGATTATCTGCTTATCTTGCTCATAAGAGGCCCGTTCCTGTCAATTAATATTTACGAGATTAATTTGCGTGCCGACTACTCCTACAGAACCCATTCATTTCTCAGAGGGTCCAGCTGAATGACAAACTGCTGAAAGATACCCACTGAACAGTGTAATGTGTGAGAAAGAGAGAGACAAAAAGAAATAGATGAAACCTAATAGAAGTAATAGTTTGCTACCCTGCATAGGGGTGGAGAAATTGGAGTTGTTATGAGGACATAGGTAGAGATAAATAAAAACAAAAAACGCACGCACATATATAGACATACACGCAGGGCGTTCAAATTAAAACCGTTCCGAAAGGCCGCTGGACGGCAGGAAGCACAGACCTACTGGTACTCCTGCGAGCTGCACTGTCCCGTGACCGTATCGTTATGGCACAGAGGCATCAGTCACGGTGCGAGTAGAGTTGCGCTCGCACTCTCACCACCCCGTCAAATTCGAGCACAGCTCCGACCCCTTCCTTCCGCCCTCAAAAGCTATAGATACACCGGCAGCCTCATTTACCGCTTGAATTTTCATTTGTCACGTAACACACTGCCGGAAAGAAGCACGAGTAAACGAATTCCCAAAGTTTGATCGCAACATTGGTGGACCTCTTATGACTGCCTTCGTTCATTCAGACATAGTTCGGATTTCTGTGCCCCCCTCTTTTTCTTTTCGAAAAACAAAAACAAAAAACAGGAAAGCTATGTCTTTGATAGGCATACCAGATGCGATAGCTCGTAGGCATCAAAGAGCGCGCGTAGGTCGGAGACCATCAAACTTCGTCCCACCCCACCCAACTGCCGACTGAGAAGTAAAGCGTACGCGCGCGTGTGCATCGCAGATCCGGTGCCACCGACCCAGTCGGGCGGCGTGGTCTACAAGGTCCGGGCCACGGTGACCCTGAAGAGTCCCGAGCTGAGCGTGACCGAGGGCGCGGGACTCCAGTACGCGGGAGACCTGGCCCTCTACTCGGCCGGACAGGACACGTACTTGGCGCAGTTCCTCAACTTCTCCGTGGTCAAGCACGAGAAGCTGTACGGCGGCCTGGACAACCTGACCGCCGTGCCGCTCAACGAGTCGGTGCCGCTGTTCAACGAGTCGAGCGCGGTGGACTACTCGCAGAAGTTCCGCCTGCCCGTCAAGTTCGTCCTCAGCGCCGGCAAGGTCAGGCGCCACAGCCTCTATCCACCTAACCTAACCTAACCTAACCTAACCTAACCTAACATAACCTAACCTCCAGGCAGATAACAGTATCGACTTTTTACGAATAGGTTTGAGTGCCACTATACTGGGCTGTTAACCTTTGTGTTTTCAATCTTTAACAACTAAACGAACAGTGCATGCTGCGGTAGACGCATAGGCATGGAAACATTTGTGTTGGTGCATACGATGTTTTATGGCCTTATTAGTTCACGTCACGACGTACAAAAACAAGGAAGCATCGGCCCCAAGATAGCGGCGTCCAGATTTCTTGCGGAAAGTATTCAATACTGCTGGCGTACTGTCCAACGGAAAACGCGGATGGGCGATTAGTTCAAAGCGCTCGCGCCGGGTTACTAAAGTCATGTATACAAAGAGATGGAAAAATTCGTGAACACTGGGTGTCGCCGAGGCCGATGTTTTCACTAGCTGACTTGCGTTTTTTAAGGGTGCAACTCTCCTCGGGTTTCCATCTTATCCAGAACTTCTGCCTTTTTATGTGAGAAATTGCAACAGAGAGCGATTCGTAGCATAACTGATCTCGTTTGATGATAAGATAGCGTGGTCAAACATCCAGACAAAGAGCTTTAAATATGTTTTAGCGATCTTCACAGCTAGCGCAATAAGCACAATTTACGATTAGAGTAACGAAGTCAGATTACAGAAACCGACTGACCACTTGAATGACCGCCCATAACAGCCTACCAAGCTAACTTCAGTAGCACCTAGTCATCGTTAACGGGTAAAATAATTTCACCAGCACAACAAACAAGCAAGATTCCAGTGAACATCCATTTCATAAATAATTATACCTGTGAGCTAATTCAGCGTCAATTATGTATACGCCCACCAAAACTTCTACGATTCCTCTAAACGCATCGACAGTTAGTGCCCGTACCAAACATAACGTGACTGCAAGTTATCAAAAAAATGCTCAGGAAAAAGACTCCCAATCACCGGCACGAGTATCCGTAAGCCGTTTCGGTGCGATAGTCCTTGCATCGAGCCTAATCTGACCTGCACTCGCGCGCGTTTTCTAATACGACAGGTGGTGAAGTACGAGGTCAGCCCTGAGGTCCCTGTCTGGGCTCTCAACGTGTACAAGTCCGTGCTGACCCTGCTCCAGAACCAGGTCGAGACTCCCCAGGAGGTTCCCGTCTCGGCTGCCTACTACGAGGTAAGATCACACCAAAGGGACGTAATTGATAATAGAGAGTTTTAGTACTGCGTACGCTGCGTACGTGGCGGCGTTGCGTACGTAAGGACGCCACGTTTTGCGTAGTGCGCATGCGCAGACCGCAACGCGCACGTATCGCGTTACGTACGCAGCTGCTACGTACGCGCGCATGAGATGCGTGCCTGCGTACGTATGAGGTGATCGCGCCGCTCTCGAACAAATTCGCGACAGCGCCAGACTTCGTTTTGCAAAATGGCGGCATCGAAGGCAAGCACCGACCGGCTCTGTAGCTCAAAATATGGCCATAATCTGGCTATAACAATTGTATTGGCTCACATTGGCTGTCAACAACACGTACTTCTATTTTGATACACCAGATGACGCAACACGCTTCACGCTCGTTACGTACGCGGGTACTACGGCGTACTAAAAGCCGATTAGTGGCAAACGACGCCACGTAACGCAAGGCGCTTGCGTGATGCGTACGTAGCACCATTCCGCAGTACTAAAACTCTCTAATAAGCTCGAGCTGTCAAGCTGCAGGGAAGGAGAACACGCCTTCTAAGACACGCACCTGTGGCAAACAAAGGTCAATGGACCCTTTGCATAATTTGCAAGAGCGCTTCTCGGCGCTGCATATTTTCCCGAGTAATGGCGGCGCCTGTCGTACTCCAAGCGGAGATGCGCCTTTAGTTGAACATACTGGGGGCTTTATATAATGAGTGTTTTTATCATGATAGTCGACTCGACATTTTCCACGTCATTGCGTAAAAAAAAACGCACTCGAACAGGCTTTTTTGCAGTAAGTTGCTGGCCGCCATTAGTTGTTCAAACTGCATAGCAAGAAAGCTAGCTTTACAAGTTGGAAAAGGGTATATTGGGTGATGTATGCAAAAGATGCGCACACCTTTCGCTAACACCTTTTGCGAACACCTTTCATAATAGGATTTCACGCTCTAAAGGAAGGAGCTTCGCAGTGCAAATATTAAACACGAGCTTGTGCTAAAATATATTCGCATAATCACCTTGAATGCTTGAGCAGGGAATTTCGGGCAATCAAATAGGTGGAACCGCGATAGCGCCGTATTCAGGGGTGCAACGGTCCTGTACGTTGTCAGATTTCGGCATTAGGCCATCGAACGAGCTATCTTTTCAGCTTTTATCGACTTACGCAGCTTTAATGGCTTCCCTCCGTGGCTCAAAACGCCGACGTGGCGGAATTCATCAGTCTCCCGTTGACGACGATGATACGCAAACTGTCTTCAGTGGCACGTACTACTAACTATCACTTCTCTTTTGCATTCCTGAAAGGAAGATTTCGTACTACGGCCTTCGACCATATTACCGAGGAGTTATCTTGCAAGGGAGAGACTCACGAGTCAAGTTTATAAGTTATCTGGTTCCAACAACACAGGTCAGCAAAAAAAAAAAAAAAAACTTGAGCTCGCTGAGAGTCACTAAAGAAATATATTTTGCTCTTCAGGCTCTCTAAGACTCATGCTCCCCAAAATATCTCTCACCTGGACTCACTCAGACTGGCTGTTCTATCTAAGTCCGAGTAGGTCTGTTCATGAGAGAGTTCGCTGATTTATGTCGTATTAATAAATCTCCTCCCAAATGAACATTCCTTGCCAAAGGCTGGCGTGACTTTGCTTATATTGTTTCTAACAGCAGGGACGCCTAGAAGCTGCCAATAATTAGGTGCCTACGAATGTATTCTAAAAGAACTTGTTGTTGGGATAGTTGGTAGAGCATTGCGAAAAGTCAATTCGAGCGCGAAAACTTGACACGATCACTCACACACGCATACACCCATGCATCGAACACACACAGCGCTATCAAACGCACACAGCGCTGTGCATCAAAAACACACAGGGCGCTGTGTGTGTTCGATGCATGGGTGTGTGCGTGTGTGAGTGATCGTGTCAAGTTTTCGCGCTCGAATAACCTTTTCGAAAGGTGCCTACGAGTTTAAAACGAATACGAACCCCGATTCCTTCTGGAAGGCGCGGATACATCAAGGACACCGTCAAAGTGAGACTTGATAGTCCAGACAGACGCATTTTCCATGCGCAGGATGGCGTGAGCGGACACTGCCGCGTCACCTACGAGGTGCACTCACTGACCAAGTTCCTGCCCACCGAGGGCAAGGTGTACAACGTGACCAAGACCAAGTACCTCGACGACTGCAAGCTGCCCCGCCCGGTGCACAGCCTCAGCGGCGCTTACCGCAAGGGATACCCCGCCCAGTGCGCCAAGCACCTGCCCAACAACTTCCTCCCCGGATTCCAGGAGGACACGTCCGCCTACGAGAGCAGGCCGCTCGTCGGATGCCCCGAGGGACTCAGCCCGGTAAGAAGGGATCTTGGGTACAAATTGGGACATTCAAACGCGGAATGAACACATTAAATATGCCCGTACTAGAAAACTGCACTGTATTCACTTAAACGTCACCTATAAGCGTCACCTATATGCATCGCGTTTGAAACGCGTTTGTTCGTCTGTGCTGCCTTGGTATCACCTAAAGAAGGGCGTTCGAAACGCTTTTTTTTTTTTTGCTGCATTGACTTTCTGTTAATCAAATGACTTTCTGTTGCAACGATTGAATGCCAGGAATAAAACTTCTAAACTGGTAACTTATTATTCTAATATAGTACTTTATTCGCGTAATTTAAGAAATTCAGTGATTGCTTTTCTAATTCATTGATTTATATGTGAGGTTTAACATTACAAAACACGTAGACGCCGTAGTGGAGGGCTCTGGCAATTTCGACCACCTGAGGTTCTTTATCGTGCATCCAAATCTGAGCACACGAGCCTACAGTATTTTCGCCTCCATCGAAAATGCAGTCACCGCCAGCCGTGATTCGATCCCGCGACGCGCGGTTGCCTACCTAATTACTCTTTACTAATGTATAGTGTCCACTTTCCTTATGGCATGACATTTATACTCAATGGAAAAAAAAATTAAGGCAGAGAAGTTCGTGAGAGTGTTAAACTTCAAGTGTGGGATGCTTAAATAAGCAGTAACTTAAATGTAGATGTGCGTAATTTTAATGTAGATGTGTTGAAGTTAGTGAATGAATGACGAACATTTGGAACAAGAATTTCCAAGTAGCTTCATTGCTTTTCAAAAGTAGCGGTAATGTAACGTCATTACCTACGGCCAGTTGCATTTGTGGCGTAAATTATTACATTTCAGATCTGTTAGTAAAGTAATTAGTTATGCAATTAAGTAACTCTTCATGAGCAATATTGCAACATGCCACTGCTTCTCGTTCAGGTCGACTCCGTGGTGACCGCCCATGAGGTCTCCTACTACAACGTGAGCGGCAGCCTCCTCGAGGGTGCCCTCACCGACTCTCTGGTCGTCCTGCCCCTCGTCACCAGCAAGGTCGTGGTTCGCACGCGTCTTCAGCTCGAGCTGGCCTCCCTCTCGGTGCCGCCCACCAACCCCGTGGCCTTCAACGGCGAGCTTCGCACCTCCCTCGAGCACCAGCTGCCCGAGGTCGCCGAGTACCTCGACCTCCCCGTCTACAGCTACCTCGTGGGCAGCCCCGAGCTGGTCAAGCCCGAAGTCTTCACTCAGGTCCTCGAAGAGGTCGCCGAAGAACTCGTCAGCCTCGAGCTCGACACTGAGACCAAGAAGACTCCCGCGCTGATGCTCAAGCTGGTGCACATGGTCTCGCTCCTCAACACCGACCAGCTGAAGCAGGCTCTGCCTCAGTCTCTCCTCACCAACACCAGCGAGCTGGAGCCCAAGCAGCAGGTCCTCAAGTACGGCCCGTTTGAACATGTTTTGCCGTCACAAATGATTTGAGGAGATTTATTGTCGCAACTGAGCTCAGCTTCAACATGATAATGTTCATTTGAGATTGATTTGTTAATTGTATTAGCGGTAGAAAACTGAAACTATATGTTTTCTGAATAGAAGCTTAAAAAAGAGTACCTACAATTGATCTTAAAGTGATAACCCAAACATGAAAAGTGTGCCTACATGAGAGGTAAATCACAGCGAGCCTATTATTAGGCAGGGCTTTATGAAATGCTGAGATCGATTGTCGGATCCAGACATTAGACAGCATTGAAGATATGAGTCGCGCTGTGACAGCTTCCACCACTCTTTCATCAATTAAAAACCATGAAGGAGGTACTACATAATCACAGATATATGTATGGTGATAATGCAGAAAGCGGTTGGTCTACGTTTTGCACCTGATTCCCATGTCTGAGAAATAATAGCTTCAGTCTGGCTCTTTACCATGTGCAGACTTGAAGATGAATACCTTCGCCTCGTATTGCAGGTCCCTGTACGTTGAACTTCTCGGCAAGGCCGGAAGCAAGTCTGCCGTCGAAGTGGCCGTCCACCTCGTGAAGCAGCAGGTGCTGAGCCTGTACGACGCTACCCGTCTCTTCCGTGATCTCTCCGTCTACCAGGCTTACGTCGACAAGGACACCGTCGAGCTTCTCTTGGTAAGGATGGTGGCAGGAGCTCATACCATTTTCATGACCGAAAAATTTGCAGCCCCCCCCCCCCTCTCCCGCTCCACCCTAAACTTTAACCGCGCTCAGTCAGTTCTGTGGCGGAAACTACAAAACGGCACCTACGTACCCCAACTCCGTCATCGTGCTTCACATTTAATCTGAGTTACAAACGACGAAGTCATGTATTAGTAGGACCACACTAGCTTATATCATCAGGAAGTGTCTAGTACTGATTGCCAAAACTGTTGAATAGCTTCCAATGAGAGCATTCGAGTGCGTTGGCGGGCCACGCTGCTAATCACAGAACTACGCGACCTTCGCTTAGCGATCCAACAAGCCAAGGAAGTTGCTGAGAGACGTGGTCTCTGACCGGCTCTTAGGCGGAAACCTAGCCGAGAAACATGCTAATTCAGGAATACTACAAAGATATTCCCTCACATTTCTGGCTATTAACTAAAACTTATTTTGACGTAAAATTATTTGTCAAGCGATGCGGAAAGAACGTGAAAGTGGAGTTCGCACCAATAATACGCATAAAAAGAGGGGAGGAACAAATTTACAAGTTGTGTTACCAAGACCATGGGCATAGGCATTGGCGTGTCCAATACGAACAACAGACTGTGTAAGCGTTTCGTGCACCAATAGCACGAGGTTCCAAACGCCATGCTTAAATGCACACTAACAAGCTCCGAAGAACGAAACATAATTTATTGAAGTTTCTATTAAGAGAGACTACGAGTTCAAGTTACACAGTAGGAGCTTTTGCCAACGGCCCTGCCATCGGCATTTGCTGTTGACGATGGCGAAAAAAAAACTCGCTTTATTTTAATAATGTTCTTGAAAAAATATATGTTGACTCAAGGAGGACACATGGCCGGACGTCACAAAACAATTGGTGGCACTTCTTTACAGGAGCTCTGCAAGACCACCGAGACCTACCTGCACCCCCTCGTCAAGGTCGCCGTCTGCGACGCCCTCGGTGAGGCCGTGCAGAAGGCCTGCCCCACCAAGGTTCACTACGAAGCCGTGCCCTACCCGACCTACAAGAGCAGCTGGCGCCGCATCCCCAAGCTCAAGAGCCGCTACGAGCAGACCCCCGTGGTGCCCAAGCACCTGCTGCCGTACGAGTCCGTCGAGAGGCTGGTTCTTCCCCAGGAGAAGCAGTGCACCGTCGCTGACCTGTACGAGTACGTCACCGTAAGTAACCAACCGAAAAAGCCTTGAATTTGACGCTAACAAAGTTGGCATCCAGCGAATCCGGTAGTGTAGCATACGATCTACGCAACGCTTTTCACCTAGAATTCAATATTCACACCTCACACATCCCATGTGATCGGTGTCCAGTTGTGGCCACGAGCGGCCATGGATCATATATGATTTATGGTCACTTCATATAAGCCAAAAGCGGCCTCTGTGGGTATCAGTTACAATGAATCAAATCATGCGGCCTTTATATACTGCTTTCAACGGCTAACTTCACACCCAGTTTACCCAGAACGTCGCACGACTAGATTGAAACAAGGAGCAAAACGTGCGTAGCTGTATTTTACTTGTTTTCGAGCCTAACATCTTCGGGTAACATCATGCGAAAACCGATAGTAAGCTTAAACAGAAAGTGCCGAGACTGCAGTTCCGCGTAGCTGCTATAAAAAAAGACAGATGTACAACAAGACAACAATACTGGGGCGTATTCACCAGTACTTACGTTCGTAAGTGCTCTTTGCCATTCACTAGCAAGCATTGTTATTATATTCAAGGACAAAATTGGCTAAAGTTTTTTTTTTACGAGCAAGTCAGCTTTTCAAAAAAAACAGAAAATTATTTTACCAAATCCACTTAAGAAAGCTCGATAACCCCACCTCCCCTTTTTATATCACCTGGGAAGTGTACACCAGAACGCAATTGTCACACAAAAAAGCCAAATTTTACTTTTGTTCAGCCGTATTAGTTCTAAAGCAAAGCAACTATTAAACATCTCGGCTAATTTCATTATGAACGCTATAGACTTCCGGACCAACTTCATGAGATGTTGACGTTATCCTGTTCACCAGGCTCTTGAGGAGGCCCTGAAGGTCACCAAGGACTTCAAGGTCCTGGTCGGCTACCTGAACGCTCTTGGCAAGGTCGCCAAGCCCGAAGTTCTGCCCGTGCTCATGAGCTACCTGAACGGTACCGCCGAGAACCTCTACGAGCTGGCCGAGCAAGAAGAGGACGTCACCGAGACCGTCTACTTCGTCAAGAAGGCTGTTCTTCTCGCCCTCAGCCACGTTGTGGAGTACTTCCCCAAGGAGGTAAGTGCGCGACACACTTACAAATGTTAGGCTGCCAACATTAAACGCCACGGTCTGCTTCTACCACGTTGCTATGCACGTAACAGGGTACCTTTGAAGCTGGGCGGGACATTTTTCTCGTGGAACTAAGTGCAAACACGTACGTGGGGTCCTTTTCTAACTGCCATAAGCAAGCCGGGCTTCTAATGAGGTTGAAGAGCATAAAAAAGGCTTTTCACATTTTCCAAGTAAGCTTCTCCGTACCATAACTAATGGCGGCCCCGGACGATGTTCGAGTTGCACTTGCTGGGGCTTGTCTGTCATACGTGCTTTATTAGGACATCCAGATCTACCTTTCCCGCGTAATAGCACAACCAAACTGCGTTTAAACACGATGTTTGCAGAAGCGGCTGGCTGCCATTAGTTGGACTAATTACATTGCAAGGAAAGTAGCTTAGTAGCTTTACAATTATTTTAAAAAATGTCTAGTGAACCTTACAATGCGTTCACTCACACGTCGTTATATCTAACCATTCTGTCTTCTAGATTCTGCGGTGATTCTCACCATACCACTAATTCGGAGTAGATAGTTCGCCAAACTATCGACTTCGATCATAGCTGACTCGGTGATCGCTACAGTTACCTGTGAGAACAATATGAAAGCGCTTGGCTAACACGTTGTTCAGGTGAACCCCCTGGTCCGCGCCGTCCTGCTCAATGTCAGCGAGCCCGTTGACGTGAGGACCCTGGCCTTCGACGTCTGGCTCAAGTCTGTGCCCACCAAGTGGGACCTGCAGACCGTGTCCCTCGTCGTCAAGCTTGACCGCAGCCTGGAGCTCAAGAGCTACGTCTACTCCGCCCTCAAATATGTCGTCAAGGACAAGCACCCCGCCAACCACGTTCTGTAAGTACAATTACTAGCATTTGCCTTGTATGCTGTAAGCTCGCACCTTGTTGGGAAACGACAACCCGAGAGAGATGGGGACCAAGGACACCAACTTTCGGTACAGAAAGACACGCGCTACCGTAATCAACTTCATAAATAATTAATATCTGGCGGTTCAACTTCCCAAAACCAAGAAATGATTATGATAGACGTCGTAGTGGAGGCCTCCCGAAATATCGACCATCTGGTGTTCCTTAACGTGCACTAGCATCGCACAGTACACGGGCCTCAAGCTTTCGCCTCCACCAAAACGCGACCGCCGCGGCTGGAATCGAACCCGTGACCTCCGGATCAGCATCCGAGCACCTTAAACGCAGATCCACCGTGGCAGACCAACCGTAGACAGCTGTACGCCAAAACCTTCGTCTGTCACGTACTTTGGCATTAGGACGTTAGTTTGGGCCCGCGCCGGGCTTTAACAAACAGGGCTTTCAAACGAAGGTAGATGAGTGGATAACGGTGAACAATACAGCAGGCAGATTTTTGCGATTCCTAAATTTGCATCATTCCCCACTAAGCAACACGGTGTCTCGCATGATTTAGCCCAACAGTCACTTCATATGAAATGATATGGCTCTCGCCTGGATTTTATTACGTGCTATGCGAGCGAGAATTTGTATTCTCGCGTCTCAATAATTTTGTTCCTGTACTTCACAGGGCTAGCCGCGTCCGTGGAGTCTTCGTGCACCTCGACGCTCTGAACGTTGGTCCTCGTTACTCCAAGTACGTCAAGAAGACCTACTACAACGGTAAGCACGGCTTTATTCCCTACGTGGCGTTAAGCGCGTTATATAATTCGCAATTACGCGTTTCGGGTAACATCAGCCTTCCAGTACGCGTTCAGTCTATTACAGTCATGCTGCGAAAGACAGAAACAATCAAGCAATGCTTGTGTTTAGCTGGCGCCTTAGGATTTTACAGTGTGGATAATTTAAGAACCAGTTAAATAAGTTGTCTTTAAGAACTAGATAAAGTAAGTTGTCCTAGTCGGTGACTCCAGTTGCAGCCGCACCCGATACTCTCATTTCTGCACTTGAACACCTAGAAGCTTACAAAAACACGGTGCAATTACTTCACGTAACTGTGCAGATGATATAGAGAGCATTGTACTGCTAACGTCGTCACGATATATTGTTGACAAAAACGAATAACCATTAAAGGCACGTGTTTTATGAGCATATCCGGAACGGTTAATTCTGCGAGCCTATAGAGTACACCACACCTGTATCTAGAAATGAAACAAACCTTAAGCATAAATTTTTCTTTGTCTCCGGGTTGCATAACTTTAACTAGATATTGATTTCTAAATGTCTCATTGGCCCAGAAAAAAGTGAACGGGATTAAAGCATTTATTGCGTTCTCTGTGTAAGAAGTGGACTAGGGAAAGGGATGCCCCTGGGAATCAAGTAGTCCGAGTGAGCAACAACACTTTCTCGACTTTGTTTTTGCAGTCGCCAAGCACTTCGGTGTCGAGTCCGTCTTCAAGCACGTCGCCAACAACGTCTCTTTCTTCCCGACTCACCTTCACGCCGGACTCAAGTACAACCTTGGTCCCTACGTCAAGACCCTGCTCGAGGTTGGTCTCACGCTCGAAGAATACATTTTCAAAATTATTCTTTTCGCCCACTTTCCTCATGTGTCCGGCGGTTCGCTTTACGGTTTAACAGGGCAAGCTTCTGCTCAAGGGCGGTGAGAAGTTCCTTGCTGAAGTCTTCTCTACCTACGGCCCCTCCACGCTGAGGAGCGTCTTTTCCAGGAACATCGAGTCCACCTACGAGGGCGGCGCCAAGTACTCCGTCGTCAAGGAGGTGAGACTTACGGCCAGCTGCCTCTGGACGTCATTTTGGTTCAGAAAAAAAAGGGAGATAATCCTTGGCTCCAGTTTTGCGTGTCACCATAAGTCGAGAACCTTAAAACCAAAAAGTCAGCAGCCAACCCGGAACGTACTCAACAATATGACAACTGCGAGCTTACTCCTTAACCAAAGACCAAGTAATCATCGGCAGTATTCTGGTCATTCAAGCATGTACCAGCTAGCCTAGCTTTCGAACTTGCCTTTTTAACGTCGGTTAGTCTAATATGCTTAAGATTCTTGTTAACACAACGAAAAGATGCTGTTTCGTATAAAACAGTGGTCCATTTTCAAATATAACTTCGGATGCGATAAATAAATAAACATGCAACAAATTTCAGCGACGTTCAACGGTATTCATCAATCTTGCCCGATCCCACCCCGTAACGGCTATCGTTCGATGATCATTGGAACGAGGCGCCTGACACCTGCGTATGTTTCTTTTCTTTTTTTCAGCTGAACATTGAGACCCGCAAGGTGGAGTTCCCCAAGGCCGTGCTGTTCGCCAAGTTCCTCGGTGGAGACGTCGTGCTGCCCGTGGACAAGGAACTCTTTGACACACTCAAGACCGAACGTAAGTTACTTTTCAACGAGTGCTTAAAAGCTTGCGAGCAGACTGTAAAATAACAGATTACGATTAGGGAGGTATTTGATGCACACGCCTTTGATGGCCAAGTCCCATTACATTAAAGCGACACACCACGAAAAGGGTTGATGCGACACTCTACAGCTGGCAGTACAGATGTGGAGAACACGAAGCGTGGGTTACCGCTACAAGTTTTAGGCTCAACTTCCGATAGACTAAAAGCAACCGCTAACACACTAACCACGAACCTTTCTCTTTCTGCCATCACACCGGTACATGGCGCGTGTTAAGTCATGCGTGTAACAGGTTTCTGGACCTAATGCTGCAGCTTACCATAAACAATGGACGACTATGAACCGGAACAGGCTTTAACGAAATCAGCAATGAGACACTGGCGCCTGGTTTTTGCGTGCCTATCGACACGACTTGTTAACTGAAGATGTGGGATGATTTAACCTGTGTACGAGAGATCAACGTGGCCACCGAAATGGTTTCATATTATTAGCTGCCCTCCAGCACACATATCACGCAAAACGAACACGACGCCTCGAAAAGAGGCAAGGCGCCTGCGTCGAGTGCATAACTAACCTCTGTCCGCTTGTCGTGCTCTTGCAGTGGTCGAGTACCTCAAGAAGGTCTCGTCCTCTGGCCCGGTGACCACGCACCTCGTGCGCGTGCTGCTGCCCAAGAAGTACGTCCACGTCGAGCCGACCGTCGTCGGTCTGCCCGTGGTTCAGACCGTCCTGCGCCCAGTCGTCGTGTCCCTGAAGCTCAAGGACGTCTCCGTGCTGGCTGAGACCTCTGTCGACTCCCTCCTGCCCGTCACCTTGAACGTCACCGGAACCGTGCAGCCCCTGTAAGTCGCCGCTTCAGTTACCCTTGCTTTCAAGTGCTCCTCTTCTGTGGCTGTATGCTAATGTTGCCCACACATTATGGTCTTAGGCATTCGTGACCTGTGCTTTTAGCACGGTGTTTGGTAATCTTGCTCGAGTTACCTATTACAGTAGGAGAGAAGGAGAAAAGAGGGGGTAATACAGGAAACACGGGGAAGTTAAGTAGGCTATGTACTGTTTGCTCTGCAGCAAGAAGGAAGGGAAACGTGGTGCTGAAAGAGAGAAAAAGAGTGAGAACGCGTGCACACGATTCACAGCTCACACGCAACGAGCAACGTATCCACAGGCAATCACTCTATCCAGTGTCCTTCAAGAAGTGCAGAACTTTTCACAGCCCGCATCAGTCTAGAAAAAAAGAGCAAGTCAGAGATGCAAGTGCGGGAATTATCGCCAAAAACATTGGCCATTTACACATTCAGAATCGCATGTCGGCGAAAAGGAGTACGCGACAAACAGAAATTCTCAAAAAATTGAAAAAAAAGATAGCGAAATAAATTACGGTAAATATCTCAGGTATCGCGACCATATTTCGCACTACGGGAACTGTGGTAGTGCATTTTTCGTAGTGCGCGACCGTGGTGCGTAGTGCGTAGTGCGCAGTGAGTGAGCAAGCACTGCGCACCCACCTCGTGGACGGCCACTTTACTTCGAGAGCCCAATAAAATCGGCTTTCGAGCAAGGGCGAGAAACGCAATTCTAAAATGCGGTGAACGTAAGTTTAGCGCGTCAATGGAAATTCAGCCAAAGTATATATACCTGACGCACACGTCGTAAACCATGAGCGCTAAACTACACGTCCGGTAGTCGTGGGAAGTTCAGCCACGAAATTACAGCTTTATAGGAATAGGTCGTTGTCAGGCTTCCTTGTCAGTGAGAAGGAAGAAAAGAATAGGAAAAAGAGAGGGAGTTTAACCAAACAATTGTACTGTTGACCACCACCCTCACTACCCTGGCTACTCTACTCTGAGAAAACGGGAAAGGGGAGTAGAAAGATGAGCAATTGAGGGGAGAGCAGGAAAGCAGTAAATGATTAGTATATGCACCGAGGCATACGTGATGATGGCACTATTCAGTAGTCAAAGCTGTCCACAAAGGCCCATAGTTTATAAAAAGGACTCACGTGCTTTAACTTCTTCCGTTGACGAGCAATCGGAACGGATACTCCCGCAGCATCTGCACAGAGAGCTGCCGATCGCTCAAACGTCACAACGCGTCAGAAAGTGTTTGTCTTTAAGGGGCAAATCAAGGGCAGTGTCATCGCAAAACGATGAGTCTTTTCTACGGGTGATTGCCATAATCGTGATGATGGTTCTTACGGTAATAAAACCTACCTCACGAATCATAAGTATAAAAAGGTGCCAAAAGTCAGTGTACCTACAAGCCAAGTCACTCTAAACAAACAAGCTCACCGCTTTATTTCTTTCACTTCTTCATTACAGCGTCCTCAGCGTCAAGCAGAACCGCGTGTTTGTGCCTGCCGACCTGACCGAAGAGTCTCCCAGCGTCCTCCACACCAGCGTCAAGCACCTGCAGGGCAAGGCTCACCTGACCCTGGGCTACGACAGGAAGTACGAGAAGAAGGTCCGCGTCGCCGTGAAGCCGACCTTCGGCACCACCCTGCTGAGCGCCATCAGCACCGAGCACGTCGTGGAGACCCCCAACCCGTTCCTGCTGCTCGAGAAGCCCGTCGTTGACTACAAGAAGGTCCTCGACAGCCTCGTGAAGCCCTTCTATGTACGTATATCGTTAGCCTCACTGCGCCCGCTGCAGCACAAAAACTGGTCCCAGGTTTTGCGCGTCACTCTGCTCTTGTACTTGCTGAGGACACGTGATCCTCGCAAACTGGTTGATATCAGTCACCCATATAACTTTCTGCTTCCCTCTCGCTACCCGATATGTAGTTATGAATGACTGCCGCTTACCTTGTCTACGCGCTTCTGCCAATGCCCATTTTTTATTCTTAGTGAAAGAAGGTGAGACTAACATGGCACGCAAGAATAGGACACGGATTCGACTAGGAAGGCTTCAACGCACGCGGTGCTTATACGCTGTAGCCAATCACACAACTGGAAACTAACGTCACGGCCATCTTCCGTCGATTGGAAGACTAAGGTGGCAGATTCACGAAATCATGCTCCGCACATTGGCTGCAACTTAAATTCAGCGGCCTCCTTTTTCTCCTATTCTCTCTTTCACCAAACACAAGGTGATTGCGAACACCTCTGGCAAGGAGCGAACCTCGCCTCTTGCCTTTTACGCACTGGGGAGAGGTGAACCTGCCTGGCTCTCGGCATTGTTGGTATACTCACATCTGCAGATGGTGATCTTTCCTCTTCCCTCTCTTCTTTCACTTTTTTTACCTGTTCCTCAATGACGCTACTCTGGGCTCCGTAGTAAATCACAGAAATCAACCTATTTCGTGTCTCCAAACCACTGTAGTACAACCAGCGAGTCGCCACCAAACCCAAGATTACACAGTGGCTTTGCGATTGCGTACGCAGTACCACAAGGTCTACGAGGCCAAGCTGGTGAACGTGGAGGTTGAATCCGTGAGCCACGGTCCCCTCCTGCCCCTGCCTCTGTACGGAAAGCTGTACCAGCAGCCTTCCGAGCGAATGACCAAGTTCGTCGAGTACCTGACTCACACGGCAACCAAGCAGCACCTCCTGAAGGTCAAGGTCCTGCCCTACGAGAAGGACCCCGTCACCGAGGTCAGTTGGCGTAGATTTGGAAATAAAATACCACTTGAAAGAAGCCCCATCAGCAGGAAACTTGGTGATGGTACGGCAAGTGCAGATGAAGCGTCTTAGCAGATTGGGTTTAAAGGGCAAGAATAGCTCCATGCTTCCTGCCAATCTGATATGAATAAGCAGTTCATATTTCATGAAACTGATACTATAAATTGATACAAAACATTATAGAGCAGTTTTAGATGGCTATATGATCCAGGTGTCGTGTATTTATATTAGTAATAACAATAACGAAAATGGATATTCAAATAATGAAAAAGTACAGTGTGGTACGCACACTGTACTGGAAGATTCAAAGTTATCACGACGATTGGCTGCATAGAGTGGAAAGCGCGTATAAGGCCGGGGTCCTTTTATGAAGATTAAGTGTTGTTTTCACCAATATTGTAACAACAGATCACCCGTCCGTTCTAGCTTTCGACTGCGCTCCAGGATGATTTCAGATTCGAAGAAGCCAAGGTTCTTAGACTAGCCTTGTTGTAATAAAGTCCCTAACTTAACGAAATACACGCGTGCGACCGCCTTATAGTAGTTTCCGACGCCTACGTACTGTCAAGAGGGGTCATACGTAGAACACACAATAATCTTCGGATTTCACGTAGAGTAACCAGATTTTTTTTCAATGCGTCGTCGTTCTTTATCTGTAAATGCAGTGGGTGACCACTTTCAAGTACGAGCATAACCTGGACTTCCTGGCGAAGACGACCCTGAAAAAGGTTTACACCCCGACCAAGCCGCTGGCCTACGACGAGAGCCAGGAGACTCCTTACGAGCGCATGCACTACAAGCCCGCCACGCCCGGTTACGAGACCTACGAGTCTGAGGAGAGGCGAGTACATTTATTGAGATCAGGGATAGTATTTGCACAGAAAGTTATACATTCCCAGGCCAAGATGAAGATTCTCTGTATGGCGAAATCAGTTCTGTCCAGGTTTTCCGTAGAAATTAGCTACGCTGTTCCTTCTTCTTCCCTTTTCTTTCTGCAGGAATATGTGGTACCACCTTGCTAGAGTTCGTTCTTCGCTCATTTACCAAACAACACCAATAGCGTACTTCCGGGATTGATCATATCTCTAACGCGCGAAGATAACTGCGGGTGCCACTCTCAGCCGTGGCGCTCACTTTCAAACGATGATGTAATTATCATTTTATGACGGAAAAATCGTAGCGCAAAAGTGTGCCAGGGCAGACAGGAACACGGGACAAAGCATGCCTGCACTTGCGTCATTTCCCGCTAAGAATTTTTTTTTTCGAGAAGTCATAAACTAGCCCAAGAAAACGTTTCGCTAAGTGATTATTCCTGCTTATTTATATTATCTAATTCGCCAAAGAAGCCTCAGAGGCAGCACTTAGATGACTAATATCTTTCCAGACGTGAAATATCAGGCAATCAATCTATTCATCAGTAAATTAATCAATGAATCAATTGATCGATCAATCAATACTCTGAGCAGGTTTTAACAGATGTTGCTTTTATTGACAAGCAGTTACGACTACTACCCCGAGTACAACCAGTGGAACAAGACCCTCGTGAAGCACGTGCTCAACGTCACCCTGGAGGGCAAGCATGAAGGCTCCCTCAAGAAGCTGACCAAGCTGGACTTCGCCTACTACCACACCCTCAACAAGACCCTCAAGCACTACTACGTCGACGTCAAGACCCTCACCAGGCCCCTGGTGAGTCGTCCCTCACTGCAAGTCACTACAGAAATCTTCCCCGCGTTCTATGAACCTTTCGTAGCAGTGACATTAAGCCGAAGACACAGAACAGTACTATGTTCGTTCTATCTTTACTCTCTTGGCCACACAGTCAGCAAATAAGACACTTCAGACCCCCAACATTATAAAGAGAAAGAAACGCCTTCTAGGAAATTGAGGGCAGCAGCAAACCAATACTTTCACAATATATGAGTGCTAACATGCATTTTGTTTTTGAGTATTGTGCTTGGTCGGAACAATGTCAGCCTAAAACAGTAAGCATGAGTCTTAATTTGCATGCAAATGGTTATTGAGGAATGAAAATTTTGTCATTACAGGAAGCATCAACCGTACTTGCTTTGTTGGCACGACATCAAACCTTAGGAACACTGGTCGTACTTGCTCGAGCGTTCTCGTGGAGATTGAATGCGGAGTACTGGCGATATGCAAACCAAATGTAGTAAAAGCGTGAATTTCACTATCACCATGGCACGAAAAATGCAGACTGCGTTCGTTACATAGGGAATACTGAGAGACGTCTTTTTGCGGCGTTTCTTAATATTTGCATCAGAGTAAAAGAGGAGCACTAAAAAAGCTGTCAGCAAAGGAAGCTTTATTAGGACAACGGTAACGAGACCTGCCTTTTGTATGCAAAGTGTACCTACCATCTTGTCATGCTGGCGTGTACTTCCACTGAAATTGAATTACACTTTTACCCACGGACGGTAAACAACCGGTTACAAACGGTGTCAGCAATAAATACTTACGCTCCACGCATGCAAGATACTCATACCTTCTCTTTATTCTTTTATCTTCTATCTACCCGTTACAGGTGTCCGTCTTCCTGAACCTGACCCACCCCGTGCCCCCGAGCCCCTTCTGGTACCAGCCTTCCTTTGTTGGCAAGGACCTCGTGAACGCCACCCTGTACGTGACCGTCGGCAATGAGCCGGAGCCTTTTGTCCTCACCGTAAGTATGCTGCGGCCGGAGTATCAATTGCTTTACGTATACGTTCGCCTTCACGCAAATGCAGGATGCTTGAGCACAGTTCATGCAGAAAGATCAGTCGTTGGATGTTTTGTGAATATTTATCAGGTTATAACGACACTATTCATATCAGCCACCGAAGATGCTAACCAAGCGTGAGACATGCGACTTCCGGTTTCTATTCGCATGCGATCTCACTTAGTACTGAAGGCTCATGAACTCGGCATGCCTGCGAGTGAATTGAAATCAAGAACTGCAATATCACTTTGCGAGGGCTAATTCCATTGGGTTTTTTCGCGGAATCTGAGAGGCACAGTGAGTAAGATTCATCTGGCGTTACTGATTGCGACGAAAGTAACTATTGCAACATCACGAGACACTACCCATGACCGAGGATTCAATAAACATGTAGTGATATCGAGCTGACCACAACCACAGGGTGGAAAGTACAATCATTATTGGCCACCCTGCATCTTCAAAACATCAAAGACAGCTCGGGAATTCTATTCTTCAGCTATGGTACAGCGTATATGAAACCTGCGCCTAAAAGAAGAGCGCCTCAATTCGTACTCGCTGTACATGCTCTCGAGCCCAAAACGAGTGACACGGGGCGACTCGTCGCTTGCAGTACAACGCCACCAAGACCGTGGAGCAGCTGAAGGGCCTGCACGCCTACGACGCCACTCCCCTGCTGCACTGGTTCGTTCCCCAGTGTCTGGCCGACCAGTACGCCGGTAACACCGTCAGCTACGCCTGCAGGCTTGCCACCGTCCACGACGCCCACCTGAACAAGCAGGTCGTCGCCTTCAAGGTGCCCACTCAGGTACGCATCTCCAACCTCATTCTCTTTCACCGTGCGCGAAGTGGCACAGTCAGCGTGATAATTCTGAGAGGAGAAGAAGAATGATGAAGAGAAAGGGGAGGAGGTTAATTAGATGGCTTTAGATTTACATATCAAATAGCCGTGAAGGCTATTTTGTATTGAGAAGTACATAATGAGAAGAATAGTCATATAGGTGAACAGAAATTTGGGCAGTGCTTTACCGTTCACAATGTCACAATGTGTCGGTCCTAAAGACGGCACATGCCGGTTCCTCGTGCTTAAAGAGTCTAAGATAACGGCAGACTCTGAGACACAACACAACTGGTACAATGAAGCCAGAACAGCCAGCTACCAAGCGGCAGCACTACAACAATGTTTTTTTTCGTAATTATTGAAGCTTGATCTTACCCGTGCTTTCACTTTAACAATCACAACTACTCAGGAGCTTTCCATGTTACTCGTTAAAATTTGTCTACACTTGTACTAATCAAGCACGAAGGATGCCGAACAGACACATGAAAATATACGCACGACCTCACGTTACTTTTTGCCTCCGCAGGTCAGCCCCAAGGTGAAGAGCGTCGCGCTCAAGTTCCTCTCGTACCTCAAGTTCAGGATGTTCCCCTACGCGACCTTCTACGCCCTCCCGCTGACCGAGCAGGAAGAGTACTACGTCGTGTTCAAGCTGAACAAGACTGACGTGAACCCGTACGTGACCGTGGCACACGGAGAACTGCTTCTGCCCGGCGAGAAGGTTGTCCTGACCGACCTGAAGCTGTCCAAGTACCTCGTTCCCAACCTGGTCCTGTCCGGCCTCGACCGTCTCAAGCACTCGGTGTTCGAGGGCCACCCGCACCGTGAGTTGAAGTCGGCAACGACACATTTTTTTGTTTCTTTTTTTAATGGCAAGGCACGCAAGGGAATCACTCGCGAAGATATTGATGTGGTGACACATGAATAAAGGCAAGCTAAACAAGACGTGGAAGGCGCGCCCTTCCAAAACCTGTCAGCTGCATTTCACAGGAAGTGCGCGTATTAAACGAAAAGCCGTAAGCGTGGAGAAGTGAAAGAACAGCGAAACAAGTGACTAAAATTTTCAGAAGCTTCGGTAGGGCGGTGTCACGGGATAATTGGTATGGTTGCATAAAGAAAGAATCGCTCTCATCCTGCGTTATTGCCACGGTGTAAGAATACTTTATGTAGAACGTATTTTTCTTGCACCGTGATTTTTTTCTGTCGCACTGCGCCTTAATATTCCCATATCTGTACTTATTCGACTACCATGCTGCTACTAATTACAAATAATTGTAACGCTAGAAGATATACCTAGGATAGTGAAATATATCATGCCCAGCCAAGTATTATTGTCAGCCAGTCGCAACAATGAAAGCAGCGATCTTGTATATAACAGGTAGAAGAAAACGATTATATTTAAAATGAGACATTCATTCGCCATAATGTTCCTAGACTGATAATTCTCACCGAGGTGAGGTGAACTGGGAGAAGAGAGAGGAAGGGGGTAGATAGAGTCGACTATGCCGAGCTGCTGTAGTCCTATGTATGGATGCGCGCTACGCACTTTGGGAAGGAGTCTCCACTTTGCACATGCTCAAGAGACCAGCATTTATGAGCCGGTCTTCCTTCTAAAAAATTAAGCAGGGATTGTCAACTCCGTTGGCATGGCCAAGACGCCATCATGCTCACAAAAGTTGCTCGACCGTAAAGGGCCTGGACTGCAGAAAATCTACCATGCATTTCAGTGTCCTCCTATCAGCGCCATAGCGACTGCACATGCAGCATTCAAGGTTTTATGCCCGCTAAGGTATCGGCTAGTGTACACAACACCCAGCCGCAATTCTAGACGCGACACTCATACGCGAGTTACTTCCCATCCCATTAAGAAAAAATAAAATAAAATACGTAAATAAAAAAACATTACTTAGGTAGCACGTCAAGACGGATCAACACACCCATGAGTTTCCTGGAATCAGTGATTAATTAACGAGGTCAGAACAGTCGGAATACACAACCATAGCTGTTTGAAGATGCATCGAGTATAGACCTCATGTCTACTCATGATGTCCAATGTGTCTGAAAAGCGTCCGTCTAAATTAGTTTCACTCAGCTAAAGAAGATCACGATATAAAGCATGCACACATGGTGAGAAAATTACAATTGTGTAGTGGTCTAACACCATTACAAATTAATGCTGTTAGGCCATTGATTTTTTCTTGAAAACTAATTTTTTTACCTCATACTCTTCGTAGCACCTTGCAGCGTGGGCAAGAACTGGGTCCGTACCTACGACAACGTGAGCTACCCGCTCGAGGTTAGGCCTAACTGCAAGTACCTCGTCACGAGCGACTGCAGCGCCAAGCACGACTTCGCCGTCGTTGCCCAGCCTCTTGACCTCACCGTCGGCACCAAGGTAACAGACGTCTTCAACTAGTTCCCATAACGTAAATCAACACCGGTAAAAGCTTCTCGAGAAATTTACATATCAACGCAGAGAATGTGTGGCTTAAAAGGAGGTTAGTCTAAGTTCACGCAGAGGAAAGCACTCTGCTTATTTGCGCGACGATGCCTGTTCAAGCTGCGTGCGCGCCAATGTTCTACAATGCATGGGTCGAAAATTCGTTACATCTGCTTGGTCTTCCTCTTGCATGCCAGACTATATCAGGTCCAAAAATGTAAATATTTTCGTAAGGGCGCCAATGACGCACCTTTTCAGGACGAGTTACACGGCCTTGCATAGGACACTAGACCGACAATGCTGAAGCGTCGGCAAAGCGAAGTTTGAAAGTTTCGTTAGCGTATGTGTCCAGCAAATATCTACTTGGATGTTCTTGACACCACTAAATGACAACGCGGAAACACCAATGTCCATAAAATTCCTAGCAGGGTGAGGAAGAAACAAATTGTAATGGCTCATCGCCGAAGGAATTTGTTACATTAATTCTGTGTAGTATTTCCGCTCGCGCACTTCTCTTTGCATCTTGTTGTGCCGCGTATCTTTCCGGCATGAGCATGCTCGTTTCCAAGGATAAATCATTAACCATTGCCTCATGCCATTACTCGAGTCTACTCTCAAATGAACACCACCTACATGGACCTCCGATTAATTAGCCTTGAAAAGTGTAGTATAAAAAAGTTACATTTACGTTAACACCTCGGTCCCACGGTTGTCCACTTGCAGAAGCTCATCGTCCAGCTGGGTCCCACCGTGGTGGAGCTTCCGCCTCCCGACCTGTACAAGGCTGAAGTCCTGCTGACCGTCAACGGCACCTACTACGTTGCCAACACCACCCAGGATGTCGTGCTGCCTTACAAGTGGGACCGCAAACTTCTCGTCACCGTGTACCCGACCAGCGGACCTCACGACCCGCCCGTCGTCAAGCTCACCAACTCGCTCAAGACCTTCAAGCTGCTCTTCGACGGTGTCAACTTCTTCGTTTGGGTGAGAAACTTGAAAAGCACAACCGCGATCCTGTGATCCTGCCCTCAAGATCGAAATAATTGCAGGGATTTTACGCTTCGAAACTACGATATTATTGTGAGGGACGCCGTAGTGGAGGGTATCAAGCATTTTGCTTTTATCGAGGAGTGGTCGTCGCGGCGGGGACTCCATGCCATGAGCTCCGGCTCAGCATCAGCCGTTATAATTGTGGTGGGCACGTTCGAGCAGAGGCGGCCAGGGACGCAGGGTCGCAGTAACGAGACGCACGCTCCGCGTTCCTAACACAAGTTACCTTGTTTGTTATTAGATCACCCTTTATATAAAGTACACAATACCATAGAGAGTGCCCGAGACTCAACACAACTGGAGTGATGGATATCACCCGCCTTCTACAATAACCACTTGACTACCGTGGCTGGTCTTCTTTCAAGATCGACTCTGTTCACATGCTACTTTCATCTCTATAATATTAACGAGAACTAACAGACAATGATGCCTGATGTGGCTGCAAATGCAGATACCGCTTTTACAACACTGCTACTACTCGGATGTGAGCTTTATTAGCAACTTGATTTCAGTGCAACAGTGCAGATAATAGCAACGCCAAATTCACAGCGGTCAAGTGGCCTTGAAGTGAACTTGGTATGAGTGTTTAGCGTTCGAGGATCAGTCGCCGTGAGGAAGCGAATAAGTTGAACGCAATCACAGAAAATGTATCCGGTTCAGGAGAATTCGCCATGGTAATGACATAATTATGCGTAATGAGTAATGATTGGTGTTTCGTTTCTCCCCCAAAAAAGACTGACCGAAGAGATGGACTGGACGATGGATTACCTAGACGTTAATGCTTAAAGTTTTCCTCAATGAGTTCGTATAACAGATTTTATCCCAGTTTTTGCGTTATTTTTTCCTTGGTTGTTGGCTATCAGTAAGATTCTACGTATAGTCAGTAGTTGTTGCTCATTGCAAACGCTGTTAGAACTACTCTAATGACACTTTGCCAGAATGTTAAATAGACCACGCAGATGAGAGCACACTTCAAAACAAACACATCCGCTTTACACGGTACAATCGAAATAGCGGTGATGCTAAAACGGTCTCGTTCTATCCTTGGTAGGTGAACCCACTGTACCAGGGCAAGACCTGTGGTCTCTGCAGCAACTACGACAACGAGCCGTACCATGAGTTCGTCACTCCCGAGAACTGGCTTGTGTCCAACTACTCCGAATTTGTGGCCAGCTATGGTTTCGGCCTTCCTCAGTGCAAGGAACCCCTGGTTTACACCCTCCCAGTCCACTACCTCGAGGAACTGAAGAAGCCCTTGGGATACGAGAGCAGCTACCCGACCCACCGCGAGTACCCGACTCACCACAAGTACCCGACCCACCGCGAATACCCGACCCACCGCGAGTACCCAACCCGCCACGAGTACCCGACACGCCACGAGTACCCGACCCGCCACGAGTACCCGACTCATCACAAGTATCCGACTCACCACGAGTACCCCACCCGCCACGAGTACCCGACTCGCCACGAGTACCCAACCCGCCACGAGTACCCGACCCACCACAAGTACCCTCCCCATCACGAATCCTACCCGTACACTGCGAACCTCCAGCGCGAAGGTTAGCATATTTGTTTTTTAAGACACTGTAATACAACTCCATAAAGTAGGTTTCAGGCGCATCGAGGTGTTGCTATGTTCATCTACGAAGAGCTGAAACTTGCTTTTGCGTGTATTGCACATGTTTTGGAAAAAATAAACTCAAACTCAGTTTGACAGAAACAAGTTCCTGACGAATTGTCACTTTTGATGCTGTTCATGTGCTACCTCATTTGATTACGATGTTCACATTTCATAAGCTCCTTTTAGGTTTTTGCTTTGAAATTGTTCAGTGCCGAACAGGCAGCGATAACGAAAGCATTGCGCTTAAAGTTTCCGGCTTTGCAGGTGCTAAAGAAAAACTCTCAACAGCGGCTTTGCCTAATTAGTCATAACGGATTAAGCTGGTGACGCCTTCACAAAGCTTGCTAAGAATGAGACGTCTAAATTACGCACGCAGTATTGTTAGACACTGCCGTGACAAAGAGAAGTCTGACATCTTCGGGTCGTCGCTCTCTCTCTCGCCCTGTTCCATCCGCAGAGGACAGGTGCTTTGAGAGCCGCACCTTACTCCGCGATCGCAAGCAAGAGATCTGCTACAGCGTGTTCCCGATATTAACCTGCAAGAGCGAGTGCCGCAAGACTAAGGGCAGTTCGCGGGTGACCGTCGGTTTCACTTGCCTGCCCCGCCACAGCGCGCTGGCCAAGGAGTGGACCCAGAAAGTTCGCGAGGTCGGCTCTCTCGGAGTCCTCGCACCGAACTACCTCGTAACGGTGCAGGAGAGAGTGCGCGTGCCCGAGCAGTGCGTGCCACTCGTCGCCTGAGGCAACCGCCTAGTGGTCAGGCAGCTGGGAACGTACAGCTTGACAATTACGTTTAATAAAATCGTCAGTCAACTTGTTACGTCAGCGTTGCACTGTTTGTCCCTGATATTGGAAGATGGATGTCATTGACTTCGCAACGGTCGTGGCTTAACAAAGGCGCGTTAAGGCCCTCCCCTCCCGTAATCCATTGCCTTCTGAAGATCCCAACAGATGGTCGCGGTTCATGTGGGCGTGCGCGCGGTGAGGGGGTTGTGTTCACTCGGACATGGTTCTATACACTCTACCTTTGATTCGGTCAATCTAGTCCGAAAGCAGGAGCAGTTAGGAATGAACTCTCTGTTGTCACACGACTTCCATTGTAACGACACGAGGTGGATTAAAAAAACAACTACACATATCCAACCAATCTCATGTAAATAAAAACTGAAATATATGTCATAAAGCTGTGGGACTTGTGACTGGTCCTCCGCGCTTCACATCCTTGTGCTTCGTGCTCGGCTGTCTCTGAGCGCTGCAGATAAGGGCGATAGCCGTTCTACAGCATACTCCTGCACGCGTCAGTATTGTTACGCACAGCATCTTTCCACAGGGCCTCTCGAATGACTCTCAGTGGAGTCGCAATGATTTTTCATGCTCACTTCGAGATCAACGGAACACAGGCGATCCTGCGTCTATGTTATCCAAGCCTGCACCCGATGGAGGCGCGTAAAGAGGGTGGGAAAAGAGCCGCGCAGCGACACGTGCTTTGGGAGTGTGCCTCCACTCACTTCGCGACGCATGTTGGGCAAGGACGAACTCCGAGGCGAATTGTTCCAGCTACCACCGCTCGAGGGCAGGGGCCGGCCACCGCCGCGGCTGTGGTCACCAAACCTAGTGGAGATCAGTGGCGGTCACTGCTGCGGATCGGCTGCGTAAGCGTCGCTGCCGCTGTAAGGCGGCTCTCAACAGCGACGAGCTGGCCGGCCAGCTTTAGGCCATCTGGCAAGCCGAAGATGCCGCCCATGTTCAAGGACTTCGAGCGGTCGCCTGAGGCACCACAATCATCTTCTACGGAGGGTGGGAAGGGACAGATGTCAATCCCCTCTTCCCCCGCCTCTCCCGAAGGAAACTGGCGGACAGTAAATAAAGTTTATTCATTCAATATTTACATCGCTCTTCTACGCTGTCCTTCCCTCACTCTGATGAATTCATTGACCTAGGTAGGCATGATTGCTACAGCGCGAACTGAGGACTGGGAGAAGGTGACATACGAGGACGTTGGAAGTTAGCACTCGTCCACGCATGTCCTAGCAGGAATACTAAAAATTGGGCGAGTTAGTATTAATTCACGACTTCTTTGCGCAAGACACGTACGGACCAGCAAGGAATAGACACCACGGGCGCAAGCTCAACGCTGTTTCATGTGAAACAACCAAATGCACTTTATCATCGAGCATTGCAGGTGCCTCAATGCAGTGGACCCGAATACCAACGAGATAAAACTAAGCGCCCGTATTCAACAACCTTGCGTCATCACAACAACAAAGATAAAAAAACAACAAGCAAGCTTGAGGCTGACCTCACCCATGTTCAGCATGATTACAACACGTGCTTTTCAAGCAGTAGGATTCCTTATCGGACATCGTAATGGAAGCTTGGCTTACACACTTCTCTCCCGTGTTTCTAATACGGAATTAGGAATTTCTGGTCAATGTGTGTGTTGAGTGATAAATTCACGAATGTTTGTCCTAATCCTCAGTTCAATCATAACATACCGATCAGACAGAGCCTCCGTCTTTCGGAAGTGAGGAGGACGGCTTATTCATGCAGGTATTACCCTGTGCCTATGGCAACGCGCACTAATTTGCCTTGGTACCGATCAAAGTAGTTCGCAGGGCTCTCCATAAGGGGGAGGGGGACGGCAATGTTTATGTGCAGTGTACAATCCTCCCTCCCCATCGGTCGAATTCAAAAGACTACATGCTTCACAATGCATTAAAAATGAGAAAGGAGTGACTACAGTCTTCTCAGATTTGTCTGCTATGGTCTGTGGTTTTCGAGCAGTAAAGAAAAGAAACTAACAGTTTTTATAACTGCGTTTCGTTCGGATAGCCGGTCACACATCATAAAAGGTAAACACAGCGCGAATTAGACGAGAAATCGCGAAGAAAAACACAGGACGAGCGCTGACTAACAACTGGCTGTTTTATTACTTCAATGCAAGACAAAATAAATAAGGCGTAGGGAAAAAGTCACGTAAAACTTCAAACCATTCGTCACGATACAACGGGTGCAAGCGCACGACTCTGCATAAGAGCCATTTGGTAGTTGACTTAGTCAATGACCACGTGAACATCATAGTTTCAAAGTTTCAAAGTTTATTTGCAGGAAAAAAAAAATACAAAAACTTCCCTGCGGGAGGCAAAGACTAAAGGCTAAATAGCCTGACGAGGTCTTGACCTCCTGATACAGTCTGCATCAGTGCCATATTACACATATTCACACATCAGTAACATGCATATACAAATAAGTGACATTATACATATCTTATTTAGTTACATAGCTTATTTCTACATGATATACATTCAGAATATGTTTTACATAAACAGGAAACAATTTTGGTATCAAACGATTCTGTTTAAGTATCATTATTCACAGTAAGAAAAAAAATCAACTCAGTATACAAGTATTCCTAAATATAAAAGCCTATGGATCTACTATGTCTTTAGTCAAAAGAAGAAAGGATTTATGATGACATTTAAATGGTTTAGTTTTCAGAGTAAAGTCTATATTCGATTCGTGAAGGTTTAGCAATTGTATGATCTTATAATCAATAGCCTGCTTGCCATAGTTCGTGCGTGTTTTCTTAGTTTTGCGGGTAGAATTTCTGAAGCCATATGTTGTTGATACAGTGCGTGGAAAGGAATCCTGTAGTTTATGTTTGTGGATGTGTTGCATCAGTTTAAGATTATATACTTTTCTAGCAGATAGAATTCCATGTTTAAGAAAAAGCGGCTGAGTGTCTAAGTCCTTGGGGTGACCTTTATATTTTTCTATTACACGGAGCGCGCGCTTTTGCAAGATTAATATTCGATCGTAATTGGTCTTAGTTGTTGTTCCCCATACAAGCATTCCGTATAGAAGCTTGGAGTAAAACAAGCTATAATATAATGATTTACATAACCATGAAGGGAGGAGGAAAGCAATTTTACTCAAGCACCCTACAGAACGAGCTAGATCTACCAAGCACTCATCATCTAAAAGCACTCATCATCTAAAACACTCATCATCATCTACATAGCACTCATCATCTAAAAGAAGACAGCAGGGCGGCGCTATATTGCAACACATGTGGGTTCACACCGAAGTTCCGAGAATGTAAGTCATGGGAAGATACGCAAGCGAGCGCAGTCGCCTGATAGCCGAGGCTTTCGCAATTAAACGCTAGAGGGCGAAACATGCGCTACTGAGCCGTCCATGAAATCAAGTATAGAGCAGATTAAGCATCTCCCATGTGCCGAGTGGCACTGTCAAATTTGTAATCTTGTCGAATAGCTGCTATCGTGACGAATAGCTTAAAATTTGACGTGAGTAGTTTCCCCGCCTTTTTTTTTTCTTTATGCTGCTTTGAGGCGATAAAACAGTGATTGGTTAGTCGGGCGCTGATTGATTGATAAGTGGGGTTTAACGTCCCAAAAGCATCGTATGATATGAGAGACGCCGCAGTGGAGAGCTCCGGAAATTTTGGCCAGCCGGGGTTCTTTAGCGTGCACCCAAATCTGAGTACACGGGCCTACAGAATTTCCGCCTCCTTCGGAAATGCAGCCACCGCAGCCGGGATTCGGTCTCGCGACCAGCGGGTCAGCAGCCGAGTACCTTAGTCACTTGACCACCGCGGCGGGGCATTATTCGGGCACCCGTCCTGTAGTTTGCCTCGTACGTATCGTCCGTTTCACGCCATTTTTACCTTCTACAAACAGTTGGAACGCAGCATCAGTTTCCTAACACAGTTCTAGAAGGCACGACCCAGCGTGACTGGACTGCTGGGACGGCTTTTTGATCTCCAATAGTAAAGTCCCAGCCGGGCTGGATGAACACCCAGCGGCTGTGGTAGAGTAATAACTACTCTTAATCGTTAAACTTTTTTACTAAGCCTACAGCCGCCATCATTGTCATAAAAAGAATTACCGATTATTACTTTACTGCCTCATACAAATTCTGAGTGCAGCTTTGTCTTGGGACAAGTCCAACTGCCTTTGAAGTTTTGTCTTTCCGCAAGGTGTCCGACTACGCCATAAATGATGACTCTTGTGAAGTAAGACAGCACTCGCCACGCCGTTATTCTTCTTTCTGCGGATAACCTACATACCTGCTACACATCTGATGATGGTCCTCTCAAGTTCTTTCACTTACCCACAAACGGGGATCAGCCAAGAGCAGTTAGTGGGTCGTGTATATAAAAACGTCCAATGGACATTAAGACCGTAAAATCAAATCGCAAAGAGTTAATGAAAATGCTACACGAGGAAGCGGTCAGGCAATCAAATAGGTTCAGAGTCGATATAAGGAGGAGAATGTACTAACAAGGTTATCTGTTTGTTTCCATTACGCACGCAAACGCAGCAGAGTAGACCTCCCTGTGACTATAATCTAATGTGATCCGTCCAAAGGATACAGTAGCTGCAACATTTGTTTTCAAACCCAGCTTTTCAATTGGATCGACAAGGTATCGCTTCTTTCCTTTCGTAGCACGCGACAATATGAGTTGCAAGGTGGGCTCCCTTATCAGCATTCTTAGTTTTGTGTGTGTGTGTTCCCTGAGCCGCTCGTTGACGCATCTTCCAGTTTGATCAAACATTGAAAAAAAAAAAGGAATGCGATGCGGCCAAGGAATGTGATGTCGGCCATGGAGTATGCTCTTAAAAAATCGTGCACTCACACGATGCAAGACAGCTTCATTAATCAGATCAGCCAACTTCTGGCTGCGGAGTTCCCTAAGTCGTTCCTGCAGATTGCTGCGGCTGAAACGCTGATTAAAAAAAGAAAATCTACCTGGAGGGCGGGCGCCGTACAGGGCGAAGTGAGGCCTGTTGTGGTCCTGTATATACATTGGATCTGCGATGCGCTCAAGAAAGTGGCAGGCAAACATGGCGTCACTGTGAAGCTGCCTGCCCCGAACAAACTTTCCTAGCTATGTTCCCGCGGCTGCGGCATATATGAGCAGAAAAGGGTGCATGGTGAGACCTACCTTCCAGGTGCCATCGGCGTTGTTTACGCAAACCTGCTCTCGTGTCGACCTATGTTGGTCAAACTGGAAGATGTGCCAACGAGCGGCTCAGGGAACACTTACAAAAAAAAATTAACAAAAATGCAGATAAAGAAGCCCATCTTGTGGCTCATATTGTCGCGTGCTGCAATCGTAAAGCTCGAGTTGAAGGGACGTCGATGCTTGGCAGGAGCAATAGTGAGCATGCGCGGCTGGCCTCGGAAGCCTATCTTGGCATAAAAAGGGCTCGTTTATGCATAAGCTACACGTATCTCAGTAGGGTTGAGAGCTGGGTGAGATATCATTTTAACACAGGGCGCAGTAGCGTAAATTCGACGGGACACAAGCAAAAGAACAAACACGACACTCGCTGTACATACATATATATATATATATATATATATATATATATATATATATATATATATATATATATATATATATATATATATATAAGGGGGAAAGGTGTATACCTAAAGGTTCGTTTTTCCGCGTTTTGACACACTAATATGAGACCTAACAGACAATAATGCCAAGGAATGTATAGGGGTAGTTATTGGAACAAATGGAATGTAAATAAGAAGAAAGAAAAGTGGATGAAAAAATTACCAACTGTGAGCAGGAATCGAACCTACGACCTTCGAATTACGCGTTCGAAGCTCTATCCATTGAGCTATCACAGCGGCCTTCCCTCCATCCACTTTTTTTGGGCTTATATGTGAATTTAGAAGTGGGAGTGTCAATCAGCGCCATCTGTAAGCCAAGCGGCGAGTGTGAAACACCCTTTTATGCGCATGTGTGGCGTCACGTAGCACGTGACCTTATCATGAGCGGGCAGCTGATTAATTGTCACTTTTATACAAGCTAAACACACCAAGTCTGCCAGTACGAGACCCTCGTTTAATGAAACAAGGGAAAGAAATGTATACCTAAGGAATCGTTTTTCCGTGTTTTAACACAATATTAATGAGATATAACAGACAGTAATGCCAAGGAATGTACAGGGGAAGTTATTAGAACAAACGGAATGTAAATAAGAAGAAAGAAAAGTGGGTGAAAAAATAACCAGCCGTGAGCAAGAATCGAACCTACGACCTTCGAATACCTTCCATAAGGAGAAGATAGGAAAGATGGACACGGCGGTCGCAGGAGTCCGAGGACGAGGCACCACTCGGCGAGAGCTCCTGTCGGCGTCAGGAGATGGCGTAGGGGGGAGCCCAGTCGGCCAAAGCTGCGCTGTCGTCGGAAATCGCGGGGGCACAACCGGTCGGCACGGAATCCAGCGAGCGAGTCGCCAAAAGAAGAAAAGAGTACCCAGGCAAATACGATTGATGATTGATATGTGGGGTTTAACGTCCCAAAACCACCATATGATTATGAGAGACGCCGTAGTGGAGGGCTCCGGAAATTTCGACCACCTGAGGTTCTTTAACGTGCACCCAAATCTGAGCACACGGGCCTACAACATTTCCGCCTCCATCGGAAATGCAGCCGCCGCAGCCGGAATTCGAACCCGCGACCTGCGGGTCAGCAGCCGAGTACCTTAGCCACTAGACCACCACGGCGGGGCAACCCAGGCAAATACAAGCTTCAAGCGATAGTATACGGCAGTTATGCGTAGACACTTTTAGATGAAACAAGAAGTAACAGCGCATTGTGTTATAAAACCAAAAACTCTTGGCGTGAATTTACACGAGCCTGAAACAGAATTGAAACAGCACGAAGGACAATATAACACATGCAAACACTAGCATTAATTATAGTCCTTCGAGGAAGCTGGCTTCTCGGTTACTTAACGAAACTGATGACTGACTTAGTGCTGCTTCTGAAATAAAATTAGTTGCAAGTGTATATAGCGAGTGTCGTGTTTCTTCTTGTCCTTGTGTCCCGTCGAACTTACGCTACTATGCCATACGTTAAAACGGCACGTATCTCTCCCTGCACGCATCTGAGCTCGATTCCATTTCATCGCGTATGTAATGCACTGATTCATTTTTCAACTCTGTTTCACTTTTGTCTTTTTGTTTCTTTTTGTCGAATGCGTGTCGCATGTGCGTTCAGGCTGCTTTGCCAGCACATTTTTCCCCAGCAACTTTGTAATCACCCGCGGAGATAACTTAAGAGCCCACAAAGAATATACCAGATCGCAACGAATGGAAGGCTCAAAATAGAGAGTAGAAATTGATTGATTGATTTGTGGGGTTTAACGTCCCAAAACCACCATATGATTATGAGAGACGCCGTAGTGGAGTGCTCCATAAATTTCGACCGCCTGGGGTTCTTTAACGTGCCCCCAAATCTGAGCACACGGGCCTGCAACATTTCCGCCTCCATCGGAAATGCAGCCGCCGCAGTCGGGATTTGATCCCGCGACCTGCGGGTCAGCAGCCGAGTACCTTAGCCACTAGACCACCGTGGCGGGGCATAGAGAGTAGAAAAGGTGTACAGTTCGCTGTATAGAGGCGGTTGTTGCATGGCACAGCCAACGAGGCAGAGAAGACAGCGCAATCTTGATTTTCGCTGTTCCGAAATGTGCCGCTATAGGCACCTGGGGCATTACAAAGGTCGACACCCACGGGATAACCTTATTTATATCGTGCGCGACTGTGCAGTTATTTTGTCCACAAATACAGAGTTAGCTCTGGCGTCCACGCACTCTCTTGCAAATGTCTCTTTTTTTACTCGCACGTATTCTCACTTCCAAGAAGGATCCATGTGCTTCTCCTTCAGAATCTTAATCTCGGTTGCTTAGCTGGACGCGAGGCCGTTAGGCGTGTATCAGTAACGCAGGAAGCGATACTATATAACACCGTCGGCGTCCGGCATGGTAAACAAGCTGCATCCCCACGCTCCTAGCTAGGACTTGCAGGGCCAAAAAATGCACGTCCTCATCAGCGGCGTCCCGTTGTTGCTCCTGGCAGGTGAGCTTTCGCACTGTCACCGTTTAGGCAGGATTCACAATTGTAAATTGCAAAGCCACAGGTCCATAGTTGAGGAGCAGATGAAGCACACACGCACACAGGACAAGCGCCAATGCGAAAGACTGTATACTACATTGTAAAGCCACATACTTTTTTTTAGGGGCGAAGCTCCTTAAAGCGGCACCTGTTCGTCCCTCGTAGTCGTAGTCGTAGTGTGTAACAAGTGTTACATTTTGACCTGCAAGGTGTTGCCGGTGTGAGATTTCTCCTGTGCTTTGTTGAACAACAAAAAGTTCGCGGCGTGCACGTTAACTAAAAGCCGAATGCTCCTGTCTCTCATTCCACATTAGCAGCCATTGGCATGTTCCAGTAGGAAACGTTAGTAGAAGTGTTAAAAGCCGACTTCTGCTGTCTCTCATTCACAGTAGTAGCCATTGTTTACCTCCAAGGTAGTGCCTGGTGAGATTTCTCCTGTGCGTGTTTAAACAATATTTTTTTTTTTATCGGGCGAACTAACGAAAGAAAATTTCACAGCATTACTTCCAGGAGCTTCGCCCGATCTCATCATCATTCACCTCGTGGATGTGCCGTCAATTTTCTTTTTTTTTTTTTTGAACCCGTACGAGCGAGCGTTAACCTCCCAGTCGGTATCGGCGTCTTTAGTTGTGAGGGAAAAAATGAGCGTTGTCCGGGACCTAAAAATAGAAAACTTTGCGAATAAAATAAATAATAAAGATCTTCTGTTCGAGTGAGTCCACCTCACTAAAACAGTGGCTAGGGTGCTTGGCTGTTGACGCGATGATCGCAGGTTTTGGCGGTCGCACTTCCGTGGAAACGAAATGACCGCCCATGTGCGGTGCGAAATTTGTCCGAAATTTCCAGAGCCCTCCACTACGGCGTCTCATAATGATATCGTGCATAGTAATGTATGCGCGTAGGTTACACTTAATGGTTATGAGAGCTATGCGCACCCGACGTGTGACCTTCTGAGGGACCATATATTGGCGGGATCAGCGAGTGATAAACTGCTGTTGAGAGTTAGCGCTGTGATGTCCCGTACGTGCCTTCTTTTGTGCGTGTCTTTAGCCTGCGCCACCATCAATTATCACGCTCCACATAACTTCAACGTGTTTGCGGTATGAAACGTGGCGAACACTAAGCGTTCTAGAACAAGGTGAGAGATTCAAAGTGTAATAATTAGTACACCATGCGATAGCGTTGCACTGTGCTTAAGCAGACAATTTCAGCGCGCTGCCCGAAACGACGCACGAAAGGAACGCACAGGTGTGCACAGGACGAGTGGTCGCCTGGCGCTGTATACACGTGTGCTCTTTGCGGGCGTCCTTGAAGCATGCAGCGTGCTGCAAGTGTCGACTGAGCACAGCCAACTTACCCACACTGACTCTTCTAGCTAAGCTTGGTCATTTCAAAGGCCAAAGTGCAGACAAGCCCTTTCAAATGTCGGTGTGCGACGGCTGTCCCTATACAAGCGACAGAAATTATTCATAAACACTCGTGGTTATTATACCCAGTGTTGCTTTACGGAGGGACAATTTTTTAGCGATTTGCCTGTTTTTTTTATTACTTTCTTTTGCACATCATACAAAAACAATACAGTGCACAAACAGTACATACTGATGTAATAAAGGAATTAAACTCACTATGCAACCACATTCTGTTTGTAATTTACCTGTTTTTGTTCCATTGGAATAGGCATGTATATTTCTTTGTGTGTGTGCGTGCGTGTGAGTCAGTTCGTCATACGAATGCCGAGAATGATTATATTTCCCATTTCTTTCCCAACAGCTGCGGCGAACGCCATTCTCTTCAGTAAGTACTCTGGCGGCACAGAAACGCCATCTTCAGACGCATGCAACAGTTGAAGAAGCAATGACGCGAGGAACTTAATGAGAACTTGCCTCTTTCGTGAGCATTAGTAACGCGAGAGTTACCAGCTATATGAAAGCACACATCCTAGTCCGATCACTCTGGCCGAGCTTAAACACGCACTGTTCCCATAAGTCTTCTTGACTCTCTTCTTGACAGTCCGTGTATAACGGCCCACGCCCCGTACATAAGTGAACTCTAAAATAAACCAATAAATTAGTAAATTTAAGCTAGTACATATAATGCTAATATAATTTATGTCTCGTTAATTTCACGCCCATACGTTTATCCGTAGATAAAACAAACCATTGTGAAAAACTCTAGTGATAACTTTCTCACAGAAATCTGCGACGGTGAAGTCACCGATTTAAACGTGTTTTCTTGTATTTCTGGCCAGATCGGTTCAACGGAATCAACTGAAGACTGGCATGTCTCGCTCACTCAGAAGAAAATTCACTTCATTTTCTTTTTTTTGATGATTAGAAACTACGCTGGCCCTAGCAAACGCCACTAAAATGTCAGAATGAACATACTCAAACGAAAAAGAAAGCATACACTCGAAGGCCCCTCTTACTTCAATGGTAACGAACGCGTCGCCTCGGTAGTCTAGTGGCTAAGATACTCGGCTGCTGACCTGCAGCTCGCGGGATCGTATCCCGGCTGCGGCGGCTGCATTTCCGATGGAGGCGGAAATGTTGCAGGCCCGTGTGCTCAGACATTGGTGCACGCTAAAGAACCCCAGGCAGTCGAAATTTCCGGAGCCCTCCACTACGGCACCTCTCTTATTCATATGGCAGTTTTGGGACGTTAAACCTCGCCTATCAATCAATCCATGGTAACGAACAAATCTGAAGCAGTGAATTCCTTTATATGGCTAGAAAAAGGTTACTATTGAACATTATTCCTCAACAAACCATGGTACGCATTCCCAGATGTTTTTTTTTTCATATTTTTCAGCTTACATTAAATGTAATAAGAAATCTCTAGTCTTATTTTTTTATACTTCCTTTGGCAACGAACGATCGCATAAAAGTGTAGTCGGTGGTTCTGAAGTTGCGACAAACAGCCACGCCTCACCTACTATATGAAAGCTGGTTGAGATTTCTTGTGACCCATGTCGAAGTATGTTCATCACTTGTACGTGTATTACACGGCATGTAATTTTATAGGTGCCTCATGACCCGGCAAAAAACAACTTGTTCGCTGTCCTAAAGATGATTATCTCAAAAAGTACAGATCAGCCAAGTGAGCTCGTACATCCCCGTTCTTCGTTCACCCATGTACCAGAAAGAGATCACAACGCTGCTTTTAAACAAGTGCCGTTGTCGCCGATTTAGTGCCCGCGAACCAGTCCTCAGGGGGCGTGGTCTACGAGGTTCACGCCACCATCACCCTGGAGAGTCCCGAGCTGAATGTGGACGAGGGCACGAAGTTGCAGTACGCTGGAGATCTGGCCGTCTACCCGGTCGGCAAGGACACGTACCAGGCACGCTTTCTTAACTTCTCGATGGTCACTTCAACGAAAACGGCGTGTCCGGGTTGCAGCTTGGAGAACTTGATCATCGCACCCCCCGAAAGACGTTACCCACCTCCCAGAGCTGTCAGTGATGCTGACCAATCAGAGCTCCGTCCACCGGTTCTGGAGACACTGATCATCGCACCCCCCGAAAGACGTTACCCACCTCCCAGAGCTGTCAATGATGCTGAACAATCTCCGGTCCGTCCACCGGTTCTGGAGACACTGATCATCGCACCCCCCGAAAGACGTTACCCACATCCCAGAGCTGTCAATGATGCTGAACAATCTCCGGTCCGTCCACCGGTTCTGGAGACACTGATCATCGCACCCCCCGAAAGACGTTACCCACAGCTCGCAACTGTCAACGACCCCAACCAATCGCAGGTCCGTCCACCGGTTCAAGAGACACTGATCATCGCACCCCCCGAAAGACGTTACCCACATCCCAGAGCTGTCAATGATGCTGACCAATCAGAGGTCCGTCCACCGGTTCTGGAGACACTGATCATCGCACCCCCCGAAAGACGTTACCCACAGCTCGCAACTGTCAACGACCCCAACCAATCGCAGGTCCGTCCACCGGTTCAAGAGACACTGATCATCGCACCCCCCGAAAGACGTTACCCACATCCCAGAGCTGTCAATGATGCTGACCAATCAGAGGTCCGTCCACCGGTTCTGGAGACACTGATCATCGCACCCCCCGAAAGACGTTACCCACAGCTCGCAACTGTCAACGACCCCAACCAATCGCAGGTCCGTCCACCGGTTCAAGAGACACTGATCATCGCACCCCCCGAAAGACGTTACCCACCTCTCAGAGCTGTCAATGATGCTGACCAATCTCAGGTCCGTCCACCGGTTCTGGAGACATTGATCATCGCACCCCCCGAAAGAACTTCACCACTAAGAGCAGTAAACGATCCCGACAAATCGCAGGTCCGTCCACTGGTATTGCAGACACTGATCATCGCACCGCCCGAAAGACGTTACCCATCGCTCACAGCTGTCAATGATGCTGATCAATCGCACGTCCGTCCACCAATCCTGGAAACACTTATTATCGCGCCACCAGAGAGGGGTTACCAACCACCAACCACGATCAGTGATGCTGACTCGTCGCAGTTGCTCGGCTACCCCGTTCAGTTCGTCCTCAAGTCTGGCAAGGTAAGGACGCCCCATATTCATGTTATAATGAACCAACTGGGAAAAGTGTACAACCTTTCAATTAATTTATCGGAGTGACAGATGCTACCCGACGTATCAAAACAGATATGGCAATATGCAGAAACAGGCACTGTAAACTACCAAGTAATTCAGTAGACTCCTAGATTAGGCGTGCAACAGATGGCCTTCACAGTGAGGCCGGCTTTGACGTCTTCCTGCTGCCATAGTTTGCAAGCGCTGCTACCTCTTCGTTATTTCACATCTCGCTGACCGCAGAGCCAGTCTTTACTGCGGTGCATAGAGATTGCCGCCATTGATCTACTGAATACCTACAGAACGCGGCAAACCCCACCTCCTTGCGCACAATACATAAAATGAAACGCGTGCCATTACGTGCACATGCTCAATGCAACTTTACATATGGATATGCATATTGCGAAGCTCTTGAAAACTACCCTGAAAAACAGAAAAGGTTGCATTGACTTGTACTGTCAAAACCACATGAGAAATCTTCATTGTTCTTCCTTGTTTGATAGACCATACTAAAAAGTCCTTGAGTATGTTAATTCTTGACAATACACTTCAAATTTTTACTGGTCGACCCCTCCAAAGCCGTGCCTCTCAGACAGTGGAGACGAACTTGAATGTAACAATGCCAAAAGAGGACTAGGATGACAGGAGATGACCAAGGCACAGGTTAACAAATTGTTATTAAGAGTTATTGCACTGGCTGTACAATCAGCATAAGAAAACAAGAAGGTATAAGCAGACATCAGTGCTAACAGCACAATGTCGCGTGCTGGCTATGTAGGTACACGATCTCGTAGTGCACGAGGTGTAGCATTGGTGGCACGGTGCACCACTTCAGTGGAGGGTGGTGCGAAAATTTATATCATGGTCATTCCAGGGTCACATGAGCATGCATAATATGTGAATATGAGACACACCATCATGAAGGCCAGCGAACTGATTGTAACAACGTGGTGTGCTTTCCCAAGGGTACCCAACAACTTTCTGAGTAATGACAGAACAGTCTCGATATTGTAGTTTATTACCTCACCAATCGATTGCCGCAAAAATGTTTCGAATGCACCGGGAAATTTTCACGTGATTTGTAGAATTATTGACCTTATTCAATTCACGACAAGCATGTAATAGTACATGGAATTCACCCCCCTACCTCTTCTTTGTTCATTTCTAAAAGGTTGTGGAGTACAAAATGAACATTGGGGCCCCAGCTTGGATCAACAGCGTGTACCAAACAGTGCTGGCACTCCTTCAGAACCAAGTCGAGACGCCTCTGGAGCTCCCCGCTGTGTCGTCCTACTATGAGGTGAAGGGATTATAAAAATCTGTTTATTCGGTTGGCATAGTTAGTCTATACCACGCTGCCCAGCGAATGCAGAATGGCGGCACATGTGCCCGAGTACCTCGAGTGGCCAAAATAAAAGTGAGTTTCAGCCCAATGGAAAGCTGCATATACACAGGCGTCATCTTGCAAAGCAAGCTTGGGTTGTGTTCGAACTTCGTTATATCATACATGCATAAACACAAACTACTTGCTACATGCGGCACCGATCGGAGAAGATTCTCAGAGCATCAAACGTACGATACGCCCAAAAACGTCAGCACAGCAATGTTATGACAGCGGGTATACACTTAGCAAAGGTTATACTAAAGATTAAGACGCGACTATTCCAAACAATATTGATAGTATTAAGGCCTTACCAATGCTGCACGAAGGTTTTAAAGTTTTCATTCATTCCTCGAAGCCATAACGGCATTTTATGCTTACCTGTGCTGCCCTCTGGCAATTTGGTAGAGGCCAGGACACTGGCATTGCTAAAACAATGGCCTCCAAGAGCAAGAGGCATTTTGCGGCTTTTCCGCTAGGAACGGGCTTATGCGCCATGGCATCATGGAAAAGGCGGATTGAAGTATAGAATCTGCCTCCCATTGACTTTGTATATTCACCAAACTTTCTTGAACTTTCTCCAAATTTATTTAGGTATTACTTGAAATGTATTCATAACAGAATGTCTTAAGCTTTGTTATTATTGATACACTTTCTCTTAGACTACAATGTCTGCATATGCTAATTCTGTGATTTTGATACTGCTGATTTTTTATTGCGTGATTAGCCCCCTATGATAATGGCCAATTAGGGTGCTGTAGGTATGTCTAATAAATGAATCAAAAATAGACAAGATGCGCAAGCTTCCATTCGTGTGATAGGGCTCATCATGCTATGATCACGATAGTAAATGTTGTTCCTTGCATGCCAACGTGAGCAGTATTCTGAAAAATTGTTTTGTAATAACCCAGCCGATTATTCGGGAATATCGCTATTTGTTAATGTTTTTAAACTCTACAGTTAACAGTTGTCAAATCTTTGAGGTTAAATTATTTCCACTTAGTTACATCCACTTCATTACATTCTCTTCATTACACAGCTTTTGAACTTGCCTTGAAAATCACATTGGTACTTTGCAAAACGGTGTGCAAGACTAACCGAAAGTACAATAATAAAGCACGGCATTATGATTTTGCTTAGTTGCAGTATGAAGCTCTTCGATGAGCACATTAGTATCTCAATTCAAGGTAAATGCAGCATCACAATCAAGAGAACTCTTTAGCCAGATCTTGTAACCCTCATAGCCCGGTGCTGCTTTGATGATTCTATTGTCTTACACCGTAATGAGATTACCGTTGTGTAAGCCTAATTTGTTAGACGAAAGTTCGAAATTTTCAGACTATCGCTTTTATATTAAAAAAAGTAGACCAAGCAGACGAACGTGCATCAGATGCACTTTCATAGAAGAGGCGATCGTTTCACAAGCTGCGGAAATCAGCAACTGTAAGCCGTGCTGAAGAATAAAAGAATATCTAGCTGATGATGGAATCTTTCTGAATCGTCACACTAATGACAAAAGCTATAAAAACAGCCTTAAAATACCAAACAGTTGACCCTGTAACGCAATCACTGCACCACTGTCTACCTCAACAGTCTTCATCTGCCTGCAGCGTGGTCATAGTGGTCTCGTATACCAAGTGAACTATGCACTACGAAAAGTTGCCAAATATTCCCTTCAGTCCCGGCGTACACCATTATTCTAAACATGAACTCAGAAGGCACGTCATACCCCGTATGTTACTTAATATGACCTCTTGAAACTTTATTGATATGTGGGGTTTAAAGTCACAAAACCACCATATGATTATGAGAGACGCCGTAGTGAAGGGCTCCGGAAATTTCGACCACTTGGGTCTTTAACGTGCATCCAAATCTGAGCACATGGGCCTACAGCATTTCCACCTCCATCGGAAATGCGGCCACCGCAGCTGGGATTTCATCCCGCAACCTGCAGGTCAGCAGCAGAGTACCTTAGCCACTGGACCACCGCGGCGGGGCGACCTCCTGAAACTTATTGTGCGCATTCTTGCAGGATTTCTGAGCATAGGACTACCGGTAATTTAATTTTATTGTAGTGCGTTTTGCTGCAGAGATTCACTTTGATGCAGACATGTTCGACTAGCTTCGACGTTGCAGGACCAACATGAAAAGTATTTTTTTTTCTCCACTGGAAAATAATGCGACGAGAAAAAAAACTGTGCGTGCTTTTCAGGCCTTATATTTCATTCTTTTTATGCAAGTTCTGAAGCTGACTAGTGGCCGAATAATAAAATAATTAGATACATACTCATTACCTTTAATTACTGAAAGTAACACAAAACAGTGCATTCCTTCATTTTATTTCTTGGAATGTAATACTGAGTGCCTTAGAATTATGTCATGCGAATTTTACACGCATCTCACGGTGCACCACAATTCGTGACAGAATGGGAATGTACTACTTTATTCGCAGGATGGTGTATCCGGATACTGTCGTGTCACCTACGAGGTACACTCGCTGACCGATCTCCCCACTGAGAACAGGACTTATAACATGACAAAGACCAAGCATCTGGACGACTGCCAGCAACGCAACCACGTAGATAGCGCGAGCGACACTCGGGGACACCCTGCCGATCGCAGGAAACACTTGGCCAACAACATGCTTCCATTACCTGTGGACGACGCCTCCGAGAACCGGCCATTAGGCGGAACTCCAGAGGATCTTAACACGGTGAGCAGTGAACACCCTTGTCCTCTCATCAGTTACAACAGCAGCCGTACGTACTTGCGAACGTACGTAAATCTAGCAGAGTACTTACATGCTTAGCAGTGAACAATGTGTTAATTAGAATAAGAGGACAACAGCAGCCGTAAGTACTTGTAAAAACACGTAAAGCTAGCAGAGCTGTTACATAATTTGAGAAACTAGCAACAGCACACATTTGCAGTTACCGGCACTCACGCACAGTGTGCATTCGCAGTGTGACACTGTAGATGTGCATCATCATGCGGTTGTCTTCGTCACTGCAGCTGCTGCCTTAAAGAAAAAAGACTACTTGTTGAAACGTTGGCACCAGCGACACCCTATGTTTCAGGATTTTTTATTGTAATCATATCGACGAAAAAAAATATACAATTCAGAGTTTTCATGATAGACCACCGGATATATATTTGATTTTGCTGCACTTTAAGAGAGTTCATGACCCGCTGCGGCAATGTAGGAGTCATGATGCTCGACTACTGATCTGAAGGTTGCAAGATCGAATCTGGGCCACTGCGGCCGCATTTTAGATGTAGCCAAAAATCCTTGAGGCCCGTGTACTTGGATTTAGGTGCACGTTAAGAAACCCCAAGTGGTCGAAATTTCCTGAGGCCTTCGGTACAACGTTTCTCACATTCGAATTGTGATATTAGGACGTAAAACCACAATCAATATTGTTAATATTAAAGAGTTAGTGAAAACATTTTCTTCAAGAACTCTATCCGTAATATTTTTGGTATGACTTCTAGCTTAATAACGCCCAATAAATAATTATGTGTACTACAGTTGAAGAGACACTGAAAGCCGATAAAACATTACGCCAGAGTGAAAAATGTCAATGCTGTGAATGACTAAAACATCAATATTAAACACAGCAGCACTTAAGATTGAGGAATGAAGGTAATTTGTAGGACATGATTTGTGCCACCAGTGGGACAATTTGAAACATCAGCCTGAAGACGTATTCAGCCCTTACAGCACAACCTGATCGCAATCAAGGGCTAGAACTACGCACGATAAAAATATGTTTCAATGCATCCCCAGAGAGTATAAAATGTACTTCGTGCACAGTCTGATTCATGAAAAGAAAAACTACTTGAAGTTAATCTGAAGAACGACGCAAGTCCCGTTATCGCCAGGCTGTGATTCGCTGATCCGTAGCGCCGGCAGTCGGATTGTAAAGCCCTACTAATGGTGAAGCAAATCAGTAATGGGTGGTTTGGTTTCAAGCTAAATACTTTTTTTTTTGGCACCACACGACATTTGCCAGGTTTCTGGAAAGCTGTTTCTACCATCCACCTCGACTTCATGTTTGCCTTTATAGTTCCTTAACGTTGCTTCCCTTATTTCCCTGCTCCCACTCGCATTATCAGTTGAAACCCGAGGGAACGGCTCACGAGGTCTCCTACTACCTCGTCAATGGCAGGCTCATTGAGAGCGCCACATGCGACAGCCTCACCGTGCTACCCCTGATCACCGGCCCGGCCCTAGTGCGGGCACAGCTTCAGCTCAAGCTGGCCAGCCATCGAGCACCACCCATGGAAACTACGCATTTTGATGGGAAGCCACGCACCTCGCTCAAACTAAACATGTCCGAGATGGTCGGGTGCCTCAACGGAGCTGCCTACAGGGACCTGCTGGTTGAGCCCCAAGTGTTCACCCAGCTCCTCGACGAGGTGGCCGAGGAGCTCTCCACCTTCGATCTCAACATTGGGACCAAGAAGATCCCTGCGCTCATGCAGAAGCTTGTGCGCATGGTCTCGCTTCTCAACACTGAACAGCTGAAGCTAGCCATGCCTTTGTCCCTCCTCAACAGAACCAGTGAATTGGAGCTCAAGGAGCAACTGCTCAGGTACATCTTTGCTCGCGCAGAACAGAATATAAATGAGCAGTATCAACAGCGAAGTTAGAATTTTTTTCGGGGGGGAGGGATTCAATTATGCTATTATATGCTCGTTCGTGCGTTTGTATGTGTGCACGTTATATCCGCAAGCAAAACTGAAAAATTTCGGGGAGAGAATTGAATGCCCTCCCATCACCCGGGTCAAGCTCATGGGTATGTTACCTTCTGTAAAATTTGAAGACTGGAGCGTGCTACCAAGCGGTGATACATCAAAAGCGTCCTGCAACACTTTCACTAGCAATCATCGAATGGCTTTAATTAACAGAGTTTATTGACTCATGAATCAAGTGCCGCATAAATTTTTAGAATGATTCAAGTACGAGTGCAATCTAGGGGGTTTAATTCTCCCACGCTTCAAAGGGGCCTTGTTACACTCTTTGAGCATGGTCAGAAAATGCTGCCCACCTGTGTTCGAGGCTCCCGAGAACATGCAGCCAAATATTGTAGTGCAGCACGCGGCCTGGAATTTACAATAGGTTATCAATGTCAGCCAAACATTACTTTCTCTTCTTTCGAAAAATCAATCTACAGTCTGAAAAATCATTGCATCACGAGCCAAAGCATTGGTTATTGGGTGATTTTAACAATGGCGCACGCGAGAGTTACTTCTTAGGGGCCGCTGCCCAAAGCCGTGACCTGTCTGCGCGTGAGGACGCGATCGCACAGAGAAGCCGCGCTTCGAAGAAAGTGCACATGATGACACGGTGCGCGTGACGTATTTTCATTCCTCGTGTCATCCCTCCCTGCTTAAGCATTATTAATCCTGTTCTCTCATAAAACACACAGACAGTAAGAGAAAATTGAGCAAAGCATGAGATAATGAAAAGGTTAATTTGTGAATACGTGCCATAAGCACAGAACAATGATGATGATGATGACGATGTTGATAACGACAGTGACGATAAATGATAAGAACAAGGGGTGCGAGATCAGATTAGTGCTAAATATTTTTTCTTTTCCTTACTAAGGAGTTGCCTGCCTAGTACAGTTATATCCGAATAGGGCTGCCTTTACGTCAGAGTATACTCTATAAACTTGCACAATCTCCAGACATATGCAGTTCATTAAAGAAGATCTCCCATAATTCAATCAGTAACGTATATAGCTTCACAAGCAGAGAACCATCCAACATGATCCCGAGTTCTGAATAGGGATGAGCTCGTCGAACGAATTATCGAAATCCCAGCTTCCAGCACTTTTGTCGGAACGAGAGAAGACAAAAAGCAATCGCAGCGTGCAATAAATCATAGTAACTCTGCTCCTACTGCATGGATTCTAAATATTTTTGCTGCAGTCAATTTGTGAGGTGAAAAGCTTCTCTGCTGATATGGTAGCTACTTGGAAAAGTGTTGCAGGGCCCTTTTAAGCGCTTCTCCTTTCGGTCCAGTTTGCTTCAAACCACAAACTTCTCTCACTTGTATCATCAGAATGAAGAGACGCGCCTATGGTTTGCTGCTCACCTTAGAGTGCCTCGATGCTCGCTCCTCCGGGGCCGCGCGCATCAAGGCACCCTAGCTTACCTTATTTCAGAGTGACCTCATGTGGCGAGCTTGAGGAAACTCGGCAGCACAAGTACTGTACTTCACCTCTTTTTACAGGGCGCTCTACATCCAACTTTTGGGCAACGCCCGAAGCAAGTCCTCCGCCGAAATGGCCCTCCATCTCGTGAAACAGAACATCCTGTCACGCCAGGAAGTGGCCCGTCTGTTCAGTGACCTGTCCCCATTCTTCATGACCTGCATTGACGAGGACACCCGCGAGCTTCTCCAGGTGAGAACGACCATAAAACGCCCAAGTGAAAATTGCCAATATGAAGACCAGCATATTGACACATGTATGTATGTACACACACACGCACGCACGCTTACACACACACATATATATATGTCAAGAAAAGAAGTGTAGGCGTCTGCTTAAAGGCTCGTTTTTTCAGTGTGTGACACAATATCAATAACATCTAATAGAGAATAATGACAAGGAAAGTATAGGGGATGTTATTAGGCCGTATTGTAATGTAAATGTGACGAAAGAAAAGTGGGTGAAAAGATAACGTGCCGTGGGCAGGAACCGAACCTGTGACCTTCGAATAAGGCGTTAGATGCTCTACCACCGAGCTGCCACGGCGGCTATCCCGCCCAGCCATTTTATATGGTATATATGTGAATTAAACGTGGGGGAGTATCAGTCAGCATGACCACTAGCCATGGCGGCGAGTGTGGCGCACTCTTTATGAGCCTGTTTGGCGTCACGTAGCACATGAACTTATTACGAGCAGGCAGCTGACCAATAGTCGCTCATATACAACCTAAAGGCACCAAGTATGCCAGTACGAGACCCTCATTGACGAATCAAGGAAAGAAGTATATTAAGGGCTCGTTTTTTCCGCGTGTGACGCAATATTATTAAGATCTAACAGACAATAATGCCAAGAAAAGTATAGGTGAAGTTATTAGACCGAATTGTAATGTAAATGTGAAGCTTAAAGAAAAGTAGGTGAGAAGATAAATTGCTGTGGGCAGGAACCGAACCTCAGTGTGACGCCACAAATTTGAGCCTGTTTTTGCATATTTTGGCCACATTGGTTCAATATTTTCTCGAGCGTGCTATGTAGTGACTTTGGGTTTGCCAGAAAACAATGGAAGCAATTTTTACTAACAAGCGACTCCACTGGCCCTAGCAGACACCGTAAAACTCTATGAAGTCACGGAGAGCTAGTGCAGGATCTAAACGGTGGTGTCGCCTTTTGAATGTTCTTTCCGAGCTTTTTCTCGCTTGCAGAGAGTTTTCTCGTGTTTACAGTGGCACTTTCGGTATTGTGAAATCGTAGCTTACTAGTTTGCTGAATGTTTCGTAACTGGCACAAAGCTAGAAACGCGAAAAGGAGGAGCAGAAAGAGACAGAAAAGCACCAATCTCTCTCTTTCCTCCCCTCTTTTTTTGTGTTATGGGTTTTGTGTCACTTACAAAATGATCAGCAAACTAAAGCAACAACTCGCCCAAAAACAAGTTTTCGCATAGTATACTAATACCAAAATTTTTTTTTTTCTATTTAGTATCTCTTTAAAGAACAGGTCGCCTCGAGAGTGTCAAATCGGCTCAAACGTGGTTGACATCTTGTCGCTCTTTTCTTGCAGGACATGTGCAGGAGTACCGACGGTTTAGTGGATGCAAGTCTCTGGGCAGGTACATGCCAGAGTCCTTAAGAGATGGCAATCAAGTTCTGTCCTCCTGGTCATCTATCTCGCTACCGACCGTGATGCCATAAGACCTGGAAGCGACCACCCTCCAAGTCTGCTGGGACGCAAACAATGGGCCACGTAATGTCTACTAAGCTTTGTTCAAGGCAGCACAGCTATGCATTTGTATTGTACATTTAAATTAGAGTTCCATTGATGCTTAATGCTGATGCATGTCACGTGTCTCTGTCCTCACCAGATCTCTCCTGAACAATAAATCTTGCGTTCATAGTTGCATAAAAAAAGCTTTGACGGTGATGAGCATTCCTTAAATGGAATGAGTAGGCTAACTGAGAAGGTAACTAGGAAACATTGTGACACACCACTACAACTACACGTGATTCGCCGGGCAGCTCGGTTGCCTATAATCTGTCTATTAAAAGGGGAGATGCAATTCGAAAAAGAAGTTTCGTTATTCTGTAGGCTGGGGCGATGCATTCTTTTGCTGTATGTATAGGCATTTATCCCGATTTCAAATATTTTAATTACTTTTATAGTAAGTTGCACAGTTCTCGTTTTGTGCCATGACAATGTGTAAAATATAGTTCGCATCAGACAACTTTTTTATGCCATTAGACTTATACGGTTTTGAGCCATCAATGGCTGATATTGCTCCACATGAACTGTACTATGCAAATAACTATCACGAAAGTGCATACAAGATATTTTATTGGAGAAAAAAATCGTGATGTGAGAATTTTTAAAAGCCTTAGCTTATACTAATTGCTAGCTCTAGAAAGTTCGTAATAATTGTACAGGTGATTTTAAGTTTTAAAAAACTACTTGCACCCTTCACATGTTAATCAATATATGGGCATGATTTCATCCCGATCCGACGATCATAAGTACTAAAACTAGACAAATCTCAAGAAGTTACCCGAAAATGTATCTTGAGAAAAATGTATATTAAAGGTATAAGTCGAAGCTTATCTAAGTGGCAAAGATATGCTTTTTTTAATGATTGCTTCCATCATGAGAGCTTGGCAATCAATCTTGTTTTGAGCATGTGGTTTCAGTGAACTCCTCACCCGAAATGCAGTGACAAGCAGCCAGGTGACAATTTCTAGTGGACTCCAGATAATGAGCTCTTTTTAGTTTTCGTAGCGACTTTGTGCTCTGTGAAGGTGATTTTAACCTACTTCAACTTTGATTACAATCTTCAGTTTTTCTGTTGTAGAAGTAGAGAAACATAACTTAATTTGTGAAAGTGAATAAAAACGAAAAAAAATGTAGACCATCTCCCCAAAGGGAACCATGATGGGATGCGAAGCAGCAGCGGTGCGCGCGCCATTGACCTGGCTGAAACGGGCATCGGCGCCGGTGCTAGAAGAACGGTTTGAAGTGAAACTTGGTGTAGCCTTTACTCGAGTAAAGGTTTGTTTGAAATGCAAAGACACGGGAGGTGGGTTGGGTTTCGTGTGAGTTTCATCGCAGATAAATGAGTCGAAAGTGTTTCCACTCGACATGCGGTCGAGCGTTGCAGGCGGTGGGGAGGGTAAACAAAGAGAGAAGTGTGTTTCGAGTGGGCAGAGGAGCAACATCACCTAAATGTGTTGGGAGAAGCCAGCAGCTGCTGCAAATGAGGGAGAGAATGATATCAGCGTGCAGCTGTGACTTGACGTACTTGACATCGTTCCAACAACTGCGGCGGGGGGAACATGGTGCGACGCGTTGGCACGAAGACATGGACAGACAGCCTTACACAGGCTAATCAAAGAGCTGGTTCGCATCTAAGTTATGTAATTTCAGAAAAAAAAGATTGTTTTTTGACTAGCATCTCCCCTTAAAAAAATTGGCAAAGCTTGCACTAAGGTGCGCAAAAGTTTGAAACAGCGAAACTGGACGATTCTGAATACTAACGTGGTTGCTTATAGCCCTTTAACTATAGGTGACGTAAGTTTTTTTTTTTTTTTTTTTGGTTGCTTCTAGGTCGTTGCCGGGCTCTTGCTAGGTTGTTCCTAGGTTGATTATTAGTGCCCAGAGGTTACAGTTAAACCACAGACAGTCACAAACACAACACAAATGTTCGAACTACAGAGACAGAAATTTGCGCTGAAACCAGGAGAACACCTCTCACAGATTTATAGGCACGACGTTTTTGGTGTACGCATTTTATTTCTTCAGGGCCTTCTCGCAGCAGCCGTACCCTTGCCTGTTACCTAGTATTTTCTCGTTGCACGTATGTGGGATCTTCGGTTCGCCATCATCACTTTGCGGCCATTCGTTGTTGGGCTGTCAACTTCTTCATTCTTAGTGGATAAATGGTGAGCAGTAAAACTTTCCCATTTCCGTGGCACCCGCCACAGTTTTCTAGTGACTAAGGCACCCAACTGCTGACCCGCAGGTCGCACGAACGAATCCTAGCCGCGGCGGCCACATTTTCGATAGAAGCGCGAATGCACGAGGCCTATGTGCTTAGATTTAGGTGCACATTAAAGAGCCCCAAGGGGTCGAAATTTTCGAAGCCCACCACTATGGTGTCTATCGTAATCATGTCGTAGTGTGGGGACATTAAACCCCGACAATTAAAAACTAATTTCTGTGGCAGAATTTTTGGGCTAACTTTATTTTACTTTAGCGGATCAGTGATGAGTATAGTAGGATGTACCCAATTTAAACACATTCATTTATGATGATGATAGTTTTATAATAGGCCATACACATAAATTATGGTTACCTTAAATGGCTTCACTGCTAAAAATCGGAATAAAATAGCTGCCAAAGGAAGACATTTGTTCACTTGCTATTCACTTCTTTCCAAATCTCGCTGCTGTAAAAAGATATGGTGTGTTGGGAGACTCCCAAGTGATTTTGATCACCTCATGATCCTAAACGTGCACCTAAATTGATGTACAGACAACCACAAAAGTTTGCAGAACATGCAAGTGCGTGTCAAACAGCTTGTCCGTGCCACCTAACGGTACCCCATCGACCACAGTGCAGGGCCGGAAATGGGTCATATTGTTATATTTACCGGCCTTTCTATTTTCTGCTGCCACACCGGATATTGTGAGTTCACAGTTCTTACCGTCACACTTCTACTGTGACAGCAGAATCAAAGATGTCATGGTGTACCTCGAAAGGCATACCCTTGGAAAGATGCCACTTCCAACGAAACATTGCTACTGATCTGGAGACTTATGCAACTAGATGTGGCTACGGAATAGCGCATCCCATTAAAACGTGAAGGATGAAAAATGTTTGTGTCCGCTCTGAAAACAGGACATGCATTAAGGGATGCGCCTCAGGCACTGCACTCCTCTCGATGGCTGCTGATGTAGCGAAAATGATGCTAAGAGGCTTTTCTCCACGTGCTCGTGTGGTCCTTTTGTGGTCGACTGTAGCTTTTGTGGTCGACTGTACGCAGTTGTACATACATTTTGCCTCACCCCAATGCAGCTGCTACGGCAGGGCATGAAATCCATGTTCTCAGCAACTATGACACGCACTACAAATTTCTGCTTCACAGTACACAGCGGAGGAATGCTCACATCCCTGTCACATCACAATTGGAAAGCTGGGTTCAGATAAAAATAAAACTTTATTTACTGCACATAGAAGACCAATCACTGTAGAGTGGGTAAAAAGACACTAGGACAGATGCGTTAAAACATGTATAAAACAGTGATTCACCGCTAGGTCGTGCAATGTGGTTCGATCACTGGGATGGCAAATAGCACATTAAAAATGGACGGATGATTGTGGCACACAGGGCCATGAGGCACTAATAACAATACTGCGTTGGACAGCCACAGCTATGCATTGCTCTAGAATCGCATACTACAAGAACGAATATTGAATGATTTGACACCACAACATGACTCCAGATGTATTTCCACAAAAAGGTGCGAAAAATTTGTAAAACCACTGCAGAAGTGAAGTGGCCGCAAAACAAAACCTTGTCAGTGCTACATTATCTGAGGTCATGCCTTGCCTTGCAGCGTTAAGAGTATCCCGTGCCTTTCTGTAAGCTTGCTCTCTAACTTTCCAAGATAGCTGCTTAACTCAATGTTCCATTTCTCCGTGAATGTTGTGAATGTTCCAGCGATTAAATTACTGTTGTTGAACACTGTGCTTCCCACCGTGCTCCATGGTTGACACCGTATTGATGGTTGCACATATATATACATAGTTTACATGCCACAAAAGTTTTAGAATGCTACCGAGAATCATTTTATGCAGTTACTGTGGATTATCGTTTAGGAAACTGTCGCACAAGTGAAACAATACTTATGCTGGCTAACGTGAAATTGAGGTCGAAAACATAGAAGGGGTTGTACCTCTTATGGTCGGTGGGTATGCAACTAAATAGACTTATGCTTTCAGCACTACCCTTTCACAATTTCACCCCACTCCATCTTCTCCATATTCTCATAGGCGCGTTCCTCCATTAAGATTTCTAACCGTCATTCAAATAAATTGTTAATACTTACATAAAATAACGAAAATGTGTAGGTTTGACGGCAAATAAAAAAATCTTTAAAGGACCTGCGGACAATTAACAGCTCAATGCACACATTAAAAGTGCTGAATTGATGATAGCATTCGAAGGCGAACAATATGGATGCAAGGGAAACACCGAAACATGGTTATGCATTCCGGGGATGAATATTCATGCAGCCTTGCGAGTGTAATGATTTCTTGGAAATGAATGCGCCTCAACTAGTAGCGACCACAGATTCAGTGATGGCAATCAGCTTCTAAGAGAAGCATAAAGTTGCTTAACTAACTTTGCGAAATCGACTTCCTTATTTGCAATCAAAATAAGCTACGACTTGGCATTTACTGGCCTGAAGAATTTGCCATAAATAACAATGGTTTTACCGGTTTGCCGTCTGAAACTGAAAAATCTTTGTGGAATGAGTTCGCTTATGTGAACATCACCGAAGTATCACTCCAACGTCACGGGTAGTTCAAGCTTGACATCACACATCATTCATTACACCAGTTATGCTTCTGTATGATACAGCAAACACCATATTGCTCCCTTTAATATGTGAAAAATATGCACACGAAAGTAAATATGAGATTCCACATAAAAGAAATGAAGATCGTGTTTGATACAACTTTCATCACATACGGTTAACAAAAGATCTTGTACACGAGACAGGCATACTGTACAGATGTGTAAATACATATGTATATGCATTAGAAGAAACAATCTGGTGTTATATTTCAGATCTATTGGGGGGTAAAGGGCATGAAAATAGCTATTTAATAAGAAGCAAGAACTTGCGTAGACAATTGTCATGATCTGGACAGCAAGCTCACTTTAGTTTCAATGCTGATTGATATGCTATAATGTACAACGGTACAGAAATGCATTAACGCATTGTGATGTCAGTTATAATGATCTGACAGCCACGTTATCTGAACATTTTAAAATGTATAATGTCGTAAGTGTAATGTCAAATCTGAAAGGAGTTTAGATGGACGGAATGAAATGCATAAACACTCTCGACCACTAGATTTATGCCTAATGCGATGTTGGCCTGTAATATGCTGCTGCTGAAACATAAGCCATAGCTTCAGACTCCACACAGACAACTGCGTCACAGCCGTAGTCCTTTCTGTCCTAAAGCGGCAACATCAAACAGCTATTACATAATACTACAGGCAAAAAAAGTGTTGCAACATGTCATTCATTCGAGATTACACCAAAAAGGAAGGAACAACACAAAAACATTGCTCAAAAAAAAAAAGAGAGAGCTGTACAGTAAAGACTAGCCACATGATAAGAACCATGGGCAGTGGTGTAAAAAGCCACAAGCATTTCACTCTCTGCAGTTGCCCTGTTATGCAACTTGGAATGTTTTGTTACATAATGCAACAGAAACATAGTGTTCTGGCGTGATGCATGTATAATAAAAATAACGAGCACCACTAGGCAGCATACGCTGTTAAAATTAAAATGCTGCCAAGTAAGATCTTTCTTCCCACTTCTCATTGCACACACTAACACGCTGCACATTTGTTTCGACATTACAAGATTTTGGAGTGAATGACTTGACATTATTTTGATTGACAGTGCAACTGACTGGTTAGTAGGACTTCATCAGAGTGACCTCTGGACTATTAGACAGCCAGCAATCGTAAAGTTCAACACTATTCTGAGATTCACTCGTGCAAACTCATAGAAATGTCTTTACAGTCCATTCTAATCAAAAAGCTGATATTTAGATCACTTCTACTAGCTATCAGCTTGCCACTATGTGCTAAATGACAGAGTGCCAGAGTTTCTAAGCTGCTGCAACAACTGAATGAACTAAATTATCAGGTTTGGCATTAAAGCCAAAACTGGAAAATGAGTGACAATACCAATTTCAACTTGCTACCTAGCTGCAGGTTCGAAGGCAAACGCAGTTAGAAGTCCTTCGATTGGCCTTCTTTCACCAGGTCGAGAAACGGAGGTAAGGCAAGCAGTGACTACTTGGAAATTCCGTACAAATGTCACCCATAGCATTGCTGTATGCTTGTTTTTTCTCGACTTCACGCTGAGAGAGAACTACTAAAGGATGCTGATGCTGATAATGAGTTCCCTTACCTTGTTATGTGGGCGGGCACTTAAATATTTGAGCTTTCACAGAATGTGTTTTAGTACATATCGGGAAAGTATTCGCGAAATCTTTCTGCATCTAGATGGAAGCTTTAACTAGCTTCGCGCCGACACATTTGCAAACAGAGTACATATGTTTTGAGACTGCACAGATCAACTGCCTCAAAACCATCCTGGCCAATACACTCCGCTGAAATTCAACATCTGCGTCGTCTTAACGCAAGCACAAGTACGGAATCTTGGCCCTTCGATAATGAGTGTTCGGACACATCACAAGCACAAGACTGAACATGCACGGCACGGACAAGTCTCTTTTAAGTCTTGAGCCTCTTCAGGTCTGCAGCATAGGACAATTGTCTCGTCAACTGCCTTGCAGTCACAACAATAAACGCAGACATGCCAAAAGCACAAGGTGTACGAACGACAGGTGGCCGGTGAGGCCAGTTGCTGAGCCCATCAGAACTGCTGCCTGCTCGGCAATCTGCTGGTATGGATTGGACCCGTCGTCAAAATACATGGGACAGTCATCATCTGGAATACAGGCAGAGAAAAATTACTTTAATATTCCAAGCAAGCCCCTCCACCCTAGCAAGCTTCTCTTTCGATTTCGCTGATAATTTTGAATGTCCACACCTCTCCCGAAAAGCGTCCCCTCTTTCACACCCCGATCATGCACCATGTCTATGCAGTACTGACCTGCATCGAATCCTGCTAAGCGGCCCAGTCTCTAGGTGCCAGTGCCTGCAATTAGCCATTAACCTCACGATTCCCCCCCTAATGATCACACCTTGAACTTATCGCAAAACACCCAACATGATCTTCAGGGTCTCATGAGCCAAGCATACGGTCTTCGAGATGTGCATTGCAAAATGATACATATAGCGATGTAGCTAGCTAAAGTAAGGCCTTTGAGATATGTTAGCTATTGCATACTCTTATAATCCTAGGTGCTTCCACGCCATGCTTCCGCAGTTTTATTGCATTGCCCTCATGTTTTTCTTTGTGCTTGTCAATCCTCATTTCAATTCACCGTGCAAGAGAACTTCTGAGGAAGTCTACATGCACTTGTTTTTGCTGGAGTGAAGAGGGAGGCTGGAGGAGCGCTTGCTAAGAGGTACTTTACGGTAAGTATATTCATGTTTGTTAGCTAGACACCACAGACAAGCCCTAAATCCATCAAGACAGCTTGTTCTCAAACAACGTTTGAAGCTTTTAGGGTGAAACATCACAGAAACGTAGCACTGATACTTACGTTCACGTTCATACTCGACCATGTCCAGGGCGACTTCGGCACCCTCGGTGTAGTTGTTGGACGTGACGTCTTGCAAGACGTGGCAAAATGCTCCCACCGACTGGGACATGAGGATGCGGTTCAGATCTGCTCGTTGGTACACCTGTGTAAACCGGCCAAGGTACTGAATTTAGCACCTCTGGTCAGGGCAAGCCCACTGTCAAAGTGCAATGTCCATGTGTGTAACCGAATGTCTCAGCCACGCACTTGAAGGGGGCTGGCAATAGTTTCTCAAGTAAATGTCGAATTACTTTATTAAGAGAGATTATTACCTCCTGATTTGAATGCAGCAAAACTTCTTACGATTAGTCATGTACGAGCAGAGCTCCAGGGGTTTGTGACATGCTTCAAGTGCTTTTGCCCTCTTTTCATATTAGCGAGCACGCTAAAAGGTACGCATACAGGGGAAAACGTGGAGGCAAGAAGATGGTTTCATTTGTCAGCAATCGTCATGACACTGAGAACTTTTTGTCACCCCCCACTGAGGAGCGAAGCTCCTAAAGCCGTGGGTTTATTCATGCAGGTCTGTGCCCGATTCCTAACCACCTAGTTGTATGACTCACGGAGCAGGTAGCGCTAGTGTGAATGACAGACGGACGGACGGATGGACAGATAGATGGACGCATGGACGGACACACGGATGCACGGATCGACACACGGACGGGCGGAAGCAAGAGCAAACGAACGGACTGACAGACGTAGGAATGCTTCGCCCCACTCATTATCATTGACTCTGTGGATATTGTCACGTAAGAGTGAGGGTAGCCCGAAGACAGGAGACCGGGAGGCTAGTAGAAATAGAAGGAGATCCGTTTATTTGGCGGACTTGCACCCACTAAAGGAAAACAGACACATCGGCTTAGCGGGTGGCAAACAGCGTGTTCGACGGCCGTCGGGGAACAGAATGTCCCACTGGATCGCAAGGCGCGTTCACCATCCGAGATACAGTCGCCGTAGCGTCTGGCGCTATCTCGTTATCAACGAATGGTCGACGTGCGGGCCATGATCTTCGCAGATGAATCGCGGTGCATCCTGGACCACGATAAGGCCGCGTGCCGGTAGTATCGGCATGCGCAACACTATCCGCCATACGCCTCGCGGCATTGCTCCCCTCCTCAACGTAAGCATCGACCCGATGCTTTGTTTAAAATAAAACCAAAACAAAAGGACAGCCTGTGCGAAGGTAAATGTCAAATAAGCACGAATCACGCACACATAAACAAAACAAGAGATGCAAACAGGGACCCTCCTTTAGCGCGCATGATAGGGCTTCAAACGGGCGACGTGTACCACTTCTTGTCGTGCGCGGCGTCGTTGGGATGAGCTAGCCCCATCAGGGACCACTTCATAGTCCACTTCACCCACTTGACGGATGACTTTGTATGGGCCGAAATAACGGCGCATGAGTTTTTCACTTAATCCTCGGCGGCGAACGGGCGTCCAAACCCAGACTCTGTCACCTGGCCTGTATGTTAAATCGCGTCTCCGCAGGTTTCGTCTCCGCAGGCGTCTTGCGTCGTTTCGCTGTTGGTCTTTTATGCGCAGACGAGCAAGCTGTCGGGCTTCTTCTGCGCGCTGAAGGTAGGCGGCCACGTCTAGGTTGTTTTCATCGGTGACATTAGGCAGCATGGCGTCCAGGGTAGTAACGGCATCCCTCCCATGGACGAGATTAAATGGTGTCAGTTTAGTGGTCTCCTGCACCGTGGTGCTGTAGGCGAAGACCACGTAAGGCAAAATTAAGTCCCAGGACTTGTGTTCTGTGTCCACATACATAGTGAGCATATCGGCAATGGTCTTGTTCAAGCGTTCCGTGAGACCGTTTGTCTGCGGATGGTACGCAGTTGTTCTTCGGTGATCTGTATGACTGTAATGTAAGATTGCCTGAGTAAGATCAGCCGTAAACGCCGTTCCCCTGTCTGTTATTAGTACCTCAGGGTCGCCATGACGGAGGAGAATTGATTCGACAAAAAATTTGGCAACTTCTACGGCTGTGCCGTTCGGAAGGGCCTTAGCTTCAGCGTATCGGGTAAGGTAATCAGTGGCCACTATGATCCACTTGTTACCGGATGTTGATGTGGGGAATGGTCCAAGCAGGTCCATACCAATCTGTTGGAATGGTCTCGACGGGGGTTCAATTGGCTTGAGAAATCCAGCTGGTTTTGTTGGAGGTCTCTTCCGGCGCTGACATTCACGGCAACTCTTGACGTACCGCGCAACCTCTGAGGAGAGGCCGGCCAGTAGTATCGTTCTTGAATTCTGTGGAGTGTGCGTGTAAAACCGAGGTGGCCTGCAGTGGGTTCGTCATGTAATGCTTGTAAAATTTCTTCTCTGAGGCTGCTTGGGACGACAAGAAGGTAAGCTGCCTTATTCGGTGCGAAGTTCTTTTTAACTACCACCCCGTTTTGCACACAGAAGGAGGATATCCCACGCTTGAACAGTGCAGGCGGTATGGAGGCCTTTCCTTCGATGTAGTTGATCAACTGTTGTAGGATCGGGTCTGAGCGCTGCTGTAATGCAAAGGTGCTGCTGCTGATAGGCCCAAGAAAGGCATCGTCGTCTTCATGGCTTGGTGGTGCGCCGACAGGGGCTCTTGAGAGGCAGTCTGCGTCGGAGTGCTTACGACCAGGGTATGCACAAAAACGACCTTAAAACAGCCACTGCAGAGAACGAGGACGCTGAAGACACAGATACTCGAAGCAGTCACCGCCTCCGAAATCTGCCACCTGAGCTGGGACCGTTACCGGACCCCACGCGACCACGAAAGGACGCTTCCACAGCCACCATGAGTACCCCGCACCTCCACCAGATGTCACGTAAGAGTGAGGGTAGCCAGAAGACAGGAGACCGGGAGGCTAGTAGAAATAGAAGGAGATCCGTTTATTTGGCGGACTTGCGCCCACTAAAGGAAAACAGACACATCGGCTTAGCGGGTGGCGAACAGCGTGTTCGACGGCCGTCGGGGAACAGAATGTCCCACTGGATCGCAAGGCGCGTTCACCATCCGAGATACAGTCGCCGTAGCGTCTGGCGCTATCTCGTTATCAACGAATGGTCGACGTGCGGGCCATGATCTTCGCAGATGAATCGCGGTGCATCCTGGACCACGATAATTAATTTGAATTTTTTGACCTTTTTTTTTCGTTTTTGACGTTTATTGTTTGTAATTTTGCTCATGTAACCCCCCCTATGTGATACCCTCTCACGAGGGCCTTTAGGGGTATTATGAATAAATAAATAAATAAAAGGCCGCGTGCCGGTGGTATCGGGATGCGCAACACTATCCGCCATACGCCTCGCAGCAATATGCTGTGTTTTTTTTTTTTTTGTCTTCAAACGTGTCGCTTACTTTCAGTGTGACCGAGAGGGTATGTGCGAGTATCCGGTAACATTCTGTGCCGGCAACGGTGACTAAGCAGCGCACAATGATCAAATCAGCCAATGGTCCTGGACCTTGGGCTTATGGCATAGTAATTTGGGTTAATGGCATCATTTGTTGATAAGAGGGAATTACTTCTAGCTGACTTTGAGAATTAATTGTGAATGAACTCCAGGTTTCCTGCTGCACTATAATGATTCGTTTTCTTATTCTTCGGAGCCTCGACTATTGGTCGGCATTTTATGAACATGCTGAAAAAAAGTTGGCGGGCTTCTTTACAGGGTCGAGAAAATATCACATCAGTCATCACTCGGAACGAATAGCAGAAACTGTTTTTGCTCCTGTATATAGAAGGTGCTCTTGAGGCCGAAATTCAATATTGCTCCAGAACTTCAAACTACCACCTCCATCGCAGCTCAGCTGTACGTTTGAAACAGTGAACTACCAGTGTTTGTACAAGTTACCAAAGCGAAAATGCAAGGATATTCAAGGACTTTCCAGGACTTGTTGCAAGTTTTTCAAGGACGCAAAGCGGCATGTGCTAAGTTGGAATTTTTCATTCTAAAATTTTCAAAAATGACCAATGTTATTGCACTTACAATAAGTACATGAATATCGCAATCATAAAAAAAGAGCGTAATTTTATTAGCTTCTCGCACCCTCTCCCACACTCTCCATAGGGAGATCCCACGATGCCATGTCAGAAAGTTACGCGCTGATAGGCTTCATCGCACATGTAGTCAGGCCTTAAAGGGGTCTGCCACAATATTTGTGGCTTGCACGCTCTTTGCTGCAATCTTTAATTATAGCTCCAATAATTAAGCACGAAATGTGCACCAAGATTCATTTAGTCTCGCTATATAATTTGCCGCCTTTTTGATACGTACAATTTCCAGTTCCCGTTTATTGGGAAGGTACGTAGCAGTGTAGCTGACTTAGCCACACAATCACAAAGCTTTGCGCGCGTCATGCTGAGTATCGTCAGCTCTCGCACGCATGTGCCACACAAGCACCTACAAAACAAACTCGCCGCTACCTGCAGCCGCCGTGATGGTTTGCCGATATGTACAAGGCGGAAGTCCGGCGATCACTCACCTGACTTCAGATCTGGTGTGACATAACTAGAACTTTCGTTGCCCTTTCTATAGAGCTACGTCAGTGTTGGACGTGCTCGCGATGGCCCTGAATTAGGAGAATGAGCTTTTAGGTACGCTTGGGAAGTGACTTAAAATATATTCTTAAACCCACACGGTGCCTTGAAATTTGATGGCACCACCCCATCAAGAGTGTCGGCTTGCGCACAGTTGACACTCGCAGCACGTTGCTCAATAACCAAGAAGTAACAACTGTGACAGTGGTTAGCTTACACTCATCCTGTGGATACATGAGCGTTCATTTCTAGCCCCCTTATTGGTTTGTTCAAGCAGCACGCTTCCAGTGTCGAGCTGTGACAGTCGTTCATCAGCACTCGTCCTGTGCGTTTTCTTTTCGTGCGTCCTTCGTGCTTAAGTGGCGCGTTGCTTGTATGGGGTTGCTTGCCCTTCTTCAAGTGACATTCTAATTTCTTGCTATCACATTCACTGCTTCACCTTCGTCACAAACTAACCTTTTTCACATGCACTTTTGTAAAATTGGGTCATGTGCACCCATGCCGCATTACTGCTTCAGAAATGGGGAGTTTGACAGGTTGACACACCGATGTACCACACTTAGGACGTCGCGATGCCGATATGAGAGTGCACTGCTCAGGAAATTCAAGGATTTGCAAGGATGGCAAAAAATTCTAGGACTTTCAAGGGCCTTGAAAATGCATTTTTTAAATTTAAGGGTTTTCAAGGATTTGAAGGACCTGCACGAACCCTGACTACACTCGGACATACAGCTAGTGCTCAAAATTAAATTTCACAACTTTCGGGCAACTGCACAGAGAAATGGGGTGACAATGGTGTGAAAAATTAAAAATGAAAAACAAAGCTATCTTACCCAACACCGATATTTGCTGTAAGCGTCCTCCTCGTTGTAGGTGATGAGGTATGACCGCAAGTTTTCTTTCCAGAACGCAATGCACTTGAGCTCGTAGTCAGGTTCACCTAAGCGGAAGAATTGCAGTACCCACACAAATGAACACGCAGCTTATAGAAGGCCCTGCATCCTAGCTAAAACAGCAATGGTTAAACAGCCCAGGTGGAGTACTTCTCATGGCAAGTGATCATTTATGTTCAATATATGTTTTCTCTTTGCGAGCGCTGTCTTCGCTGTTTTGTTTGACCTAAATTCGAGGTTTTTTGTTTTGTTTCGGGCCGTGAACTTTTACTAGTCTGCTTAGAATTGGGACCAGCGTAGATTCAAGTAAATACGGTATATTGCAACTTCGTGCATGACTGTAATTACACTAGGAAGTTTTTCCCCAAAGAATGAATAATAAAAAATAACTTTTACACTTCACTTGCATTAATGTGCAGTCACAATGCAAATGAGAGAAGATAAAAAACAGGAAAGAGAAAACAAAGGACGAAAGTAGGCAATGTTGTTATGTTCTTACTTATATTTATGCCATTGGGTCACAAAGTCCATTTAAACAAAAGCATGGCAATAAAAGCACCGTGATGTTCACTGACAGCAAGCTTCGTGCAAAAGCCAATGGAAACTAAGCCAATATTTGCCAAAACCTGTATTCGCCAAAACCAAATCTCACATGAACAGTTTTTTTCCGCGCACCATAAAAGAATGGAACTCTTTACCTGTTCACGTCACACAATCGGAAACCTTTACAAAAGAATTGGAAAACCACTTTTCTTAACATTTAGTGTTTAAACATTTCTTGCAATTGTGTTGTGAATCCCATGCGTCTCGCACTGTACGTTTTTCTTCTTGCATTGTTAGTCTTTTTGTGAATGCCTTGTCATTGTATTATTGTATTTGCCCCTCCTGCATGGGCCAGCATATTGGCCTGCAGTATCGATTAATTAATTAATTAATTAATTAATATGACGAAGAGCATAGGCGTGCACAGGGTTGTTCATTGGGGCGTGTAGCAAGTTTCACTGCAGTGTAGGACCCCCCTTATGGGTGGTTGAGTTCGAAGGAAAACAAGTTTTGAGGTGAATGCACTAATAAAAATTAAGCAATGAGGTGCTTCACAACAAAGCTTGCCATTGATTTTTGTTGGGGGGGGGGGGGGGGGGGGTAAATGTGTGAACTAAATAGTTCTTGGAATGCGTACACCAAAATATCTCAGCTGCTACTGCATCCAAAACCTTCTTTCTATAACTCTATACTATAAACAGGGGGGGCACAAATAAAGCACCTAAGACTCTGTTTATTTCTTTATCGATTTTGATGAAAATTGGTTAATTTATGTGCGTTTGTGTGTTATTTCAAATATGCAGTTATTTTTGTATCATGACGAGTAGTTTTTATAATACAAAATATTTCATGTACTTTTTTAAGGGCTAGTTCTTTTCTAAAGTGAGAAAGTTACAGAGTGATTAAGCATACCACAATAACTTGCAATCTGACTTGTGTGCAGTGAAACAAAAATCATTGTTCTATACCTAATAGAAGAAAGATTATGCTTTGTTGAACATTTGCCAGTGAAATCCCAGCTTGAAATGGCCTGCTTCGCGAATGTTCAACATATTATAACATTTCTTTAAATGGGTTTAGAACATCCATTCTTGTTGCACAGCCCACAGTTTTGACTCCAGATAACTGTGATATACTGATTTATTTTGTAAGTCTCACAGTTCAGAAAAAATGTTCCCTAAAAGGCAAATCTTGTATTTTAGCAACTACACTTTATACAAAACAATTTATTGTATATTTTAAATCAGCACACAAGTATGCATAAACACACCAAGTTTCATCAAAATCAATTAGAAAATAAAAATTTTCCATGAGCAGTGAGAGAGCAGATTTGACTGGTACGGTGTGGGGCAGGCTTGGTGCCTCCAAGCCCTTCAGATGAATAAGGGGAGGTAACCGCCCCACCCTGGCCCCCTTGTGCACACACTGCCTATGTTGAACAGACAAACAAGCGGCAGGAACAATGCCTGCACGGTAACTCACTGTAGATGTCCACAGGCCGGCCAAAGTAGTCGACAGAAATGCAGTAGTTGGCATCGATGAAGATGATCTTCTGATCCTTGTCGCACACCGAGAAGTCGGAGATGTTCTCCTTGCAATAAACATTGGGCCGCGGAATCTGGGTGACCCCTCCGCGGATTCGCGTTTCAAAAGGTATGTCGCCTGTTTGGTCGAACCGAAACTTGCCTGCCACCGGGCACTTGATGGAGACAGGCTCTCTCGCTGAAAACACAAATATACAAGATATTCAAAAGTTTGCAAGCACTGATGAAGAACGGAAGACCATCCCACATGCCCTATACACTGCAGGCATTTAAAGCCAGCAGTGTTAGGGTCATTTTACATAACGAAGTCGGGCAAGTCAATAGGACAGAATGTGTGCCAGGAATGTCGTACTGCTTCACCAAGATAGTACAGTGCAGTCCACTTATACAATGTGCACGTGCCAAGAAAATCCCATTGCTATAAATGGAAACTGTTATAAGAGGGTTGACAAAAACAAAAGGTAGATGATGATCAAACTTTATTTAATTAGCAGAAGGATCCTCCTCCCCTTTCAGGTGCAAGAGGGAAAGGGAGGACCAAACCTAGACGATGGCCATGATCCCATGGGCCTTGGCGGCGTCTTCGGCCTGCTGTATTAAGCGGGCTAGTAATTGAGAATGAGAGGAGAGGAGCGCGGTATTCCAACCATTCCCGTCAGGGAATTCGGTAGATAAAAAAATTTAATTTGCATGCAAGTAAGGCCCTGCAGCTACGTACTACAGTCGAGCCCACATATAACGGCCCCACTTAAAACGAACTTTCGCTTAAAACGAACAATGCCGCGTGACCGTCAAAATATACATTGGTTTAATGGCACAAAATCGCACTTACAACGAACGTCTCCGAATGCCGCTGATCGGTTACAGCGAACGAAGTCACCGGTCTGCCGACAAAATATACATTGGTTCAATGGCACGAAATCGCACTTAGAACGAACGTCTCCGAACGCCGCTGATCGGTTACAGCGAACGAAGTCACCGGTCTGCCGACTTCCAGGGAAACCAATTTCGACCACCGATCAGGCATCGGCGAGGTGCCCATTTATTTTTATTGTTAAACGCCGATTCTGCCTCCGCGCCCCTCTAGTTGCTGCTCTCCCCGACCGCTTTTTGTTACTCACCCCTTCGTCCTTTGTCCCCCAGCTACTCTGAGCACCCCGCATCGCCAGACGAGGCCCGTGTTTTCACACTGCCATCGATCTTTCGAAAAACAGTCGGCCACGTACCCTGTTTTTGATCGCTGGTACTGTCGTTGGCGTCACCGGCCTGGAGTGACCAGACCATTTGCCAACATCGTCGACTACCGACTGTATCCGATTGTCTGCGTCTAGTGCACGCGCGTACGCTACCCCACCAACTCTGATAATTTGCGATTCGTTTCTTGTTCAGGACTTGTTCTCGCTCACTTCGCACTCGGCTTAGCATGCCTTCTGTGCGCGTGCGGAAGCGCGAAAACGGCTGTTAATTTGCGCGGTATGAATCACGAAATATCGAAGTTCGTGAGGCCACGCAAACCCGCCGGTGCAACAAAACGATTTTTTTTATCACGGCCGCCGATTCTTTGAACGCCGCCGCGCGCACCGAACGAGACGGCCATGCTCTGACTTCTGCGCGCGCTGGCACTCTTTCCAAGTTTTTCTACGTGCGAGTTTCGCGGACCTTTTAAGCAAGCTACCCAACCTGCCTCCTTCCCGTGTGTTTTGGTTTTCAAGGTCGCCATACCGCCGCATCCTTCCCTCTCTTTATCGCACGGAGGAAGGAATCTTTCATTCCTCTGTCTTTATTGTAACTCTTGCCCTTCTCTCGCAAGTATGCTCTCCTCTCTTGATCACAACCCCTTCGCCCGTCTTCACCGCTCCGCGATGCCCGCTACGCTGGCTCGAATTAGTTTTGTTTTTTTTTTTCCGACTGGAAACGCGCCCAGAGCTGTTCCACGCGTGTGCGTGTCTTGCTCGCTCTTGGTGTGCGTGTGTGGTCATGATGGCCGACGGGAGGACTAGCACGCTTTTTCGTGCCACTCAACAAAACGTCAGAAGTGTGACCACTTGGCTTGAGCGTATTCCGCGTGTTAGGTGCCGCGTTGCTGAGCGCTTGCTCATAGCTTTTGACCACCTGGCAGCCAACTTGCCGCTTCGGGCGTCCCGGTATTCAGCTGTGGAGATGGTGAATATTTCGTGGGTGGCGGTGACGGCTACATGCGCGCGAAACTATTTTCGCGAGGCCGATACGTCGATCGTCGGGCCCGATGCCGAGCCTGAAGCTTCCGAACAGGACCACTGCGGCGGCGATTTGTGGCAGCACGTCGTCGACTCCGACCTGGGAGAGCGGGTGGGACATCTGTTGTGATGATTTAATTACGGCAGATGATGATGCCGACACTGCGGAACCGTGCACGGATTGGGGCATTGTGAATGAAGTACGTGGCGAGAGCGATTTGGAGGAATCCGATTGCAAGAACGACGAAGCTTTGTTCGGCCTGTGGCATAAGCGCCTCATGCAGCTTATGCCACGGGCCTCTGCGAACGAGCAGCCTGCCGTTTTAAATGAACTCGAGACCGCCCTTATCGTTTCTGCTCTTCGAAACACGTGCATCACGGCCTTTTGGGGGCAAAAAAAGTTTGTGTTTTCACTCGCAACTTTTTTTAAAAGCTGTGTTTCATTTACTACGAACTTCGGGATACCGCGAACGGATGCCGTGTCGCGCTCAGGTTCGTTATAAGCGGGCTCGACTGTAGTTGTTTGCAGAAAAGGCACAGTTTGTCAGGTTTGATTGCTGCATGCATAGCTGGTGCACACCTTTCAGAAGAGCATCTAGCCGCTCTACGTAGGTGAGCAAGAGGTCCTTAGCGAAAACAAGGTCCCGGAGGGACTGTATAATCCGCCTGACCTCCTGCAATGACAGCGCCTACATACGCTGCTCAACCGCGTCGTCAGAGTTGTCCCCATTACAACTATCCACAGCAGGACACAGTCGGGGCAGAGACCTATTTGCAGCGCACGCTGTAGCCGGATTAAATCGCTATATCCGATACCGTGGCACTGGAGCATTCTAATAAGTGGTTTATATTACCATACAAAGAATACACAAGAGGATGGTGCTGTTATTGTTAATCGTTATATCGAATATATAGTGATGAATGGTATTGTTATAAGTGGTGTCGACTGTACAACAGCCTTGACAAAGGGGTGCTGAACAATTTTTGAAGGCGAGTTGATTTTGCTGTACCAATCTCCTGTATGTAGAGACGTCTCTGCACAAGTGTGAAGCCTAGTAAATGCCGATAAGGCACATGAGTTTGACGTTGAGGTCAATTTTTGCGTGGGGCCTCACTAACATTAATGCTATCATGACGTCAGGCTAGAGCATCGATTGTGGTGACCTCATGCACTAGTATGGCTAGTTGCGATGACGTCAGGTACCAAAACATTCTAAATGTCTGCACGTGCGTCCCCAAGAACATCTAAAACCGTGCCTTGTGTGTCACTAATAAAGCCATGAAGCGAAGTGGCAGTGAAAACATTTCAACATCTCATGCAAATGCGTTACAAGAAGCTAACACTGTGTCGTGGCATCAAGTACAGTAAGAACCGAAAGTAGCTTCAAAAAACATTCTGTAACTATTTTTTGATGGTGCACTCATGTTTACAAGTGCATTTTCTAGGATTTTGAACACTTGGTCTTTCATTTGAACCAAACAAAAGAACAGGAAATTGTCACATCAGTACTTCTTTAACACAGGATAACATTAATAGTAGGTGTGGATAAGTGAGATCGAAACTTCACTTTTTCAAGTTTGTTTCTTGCGGCTTTGTGTAGATCGCTCAAGGGGAATTGATTAGCAGAACACGCTGCTATTCACATTCTACAGTGACTTTTTTACATGTCTATCATAATCAATCTTTATAATCAAATATGAAAGACATAGAAAAAAAAGAAAAGAAAACAAGTGCACCGACTGCCCTGAGTTTACAATGGCTGAAACATTAACAAACAGAGGAAGGTGCGAAGTGGAATTATGCTAGTGCTACTCGAAAGCCACCAAAACAACTTCATTTGTGTAGTTTTTGTCCCCCTCACTAGGTGTGAAACTCGTGGATGCATGGAGAGCGATTTCGCGGTCATAGGAAAACAGCGACTCACAGATCAGAATGTCGTAACGCCACTGTTGCTTGTCGGGGAACATGGTCCATGAACAGACAGTCGAGAACACATCGGTGATCATCTCTTTGCCTGTTGTAAGAGAAGACAAAGCACTGAAGCAAGGCAGTAAATACCATTCGCAACGTTAAAGCACAGTAGTAGATACCAAGGTGAACAGCGACAAGATAACTGCAACATCATCTTGAGTACGATGAGTAATAGTTGAGCAGGCAGTATTGCTCGAGCTAACATTTCAATGAGATGACCCATAAAAAGCATGGCTGCACGACATTCCCTGTACAACGATTTCTCATTGATTCTAAGGTGCATCTTTCCCTGTCCTTGTTTACATTACTTCTTATTGCAACCCAATAAGATCATCCGTACTAGTATCGCTAGTAAGTACAGAATTCCAAATTTCATGCAGTGATTGCATGTGTCAACAATTTCACAAGAAGAAAGATTTTGCAACTGGCTCAGAAGTCAAGGTTGGAACACACCCCCTTTTTTTTTTTCATTCAAGTATGCTAAAAGGACAAAGGTATTACACTGTATTATTCATAGGGAAGACCCATGAACAATGCTGAGTAAAACAATTTCTTCAATACAAAACTAAGCAACAATAAAAAAAACTAAGCTAATACAGAACTTTTGGAGCAACAACACCAATATGGGGCGCGATAAAAAAAAAAACCCATGCATATCCATGACCTGAAGGCTAATGATGGGGCGAAGCAGTGTGCATCACATCTCGAATTAAGGCCTTCTATTTTCGTTCTGGGTAACAGTCTTACATTTTGTTCCTGTTAACCTTATGTTCTGTCATTTCCTTAGATTGACAGGCGGTTAAATGATGATGTTTTATGGTGTTTCAGCCTGTTCTTTTATTTTGGTTAACAGCCTTTTGTTACCCTTTTCATTGTTCACATGTTGCAATCATTGCCGTTTTCATACTTTTATGGTGTTGTGGATTTCTATTTTGTTCTGGTTAACAACCTTTTACTTTGTTCTTGTTAACTTTTTGTTCTGTGATATGCTTTGATTAATGGGTGGTTAAATGTCACTGTTTTCAATGGTGTTACATCCTTTCATTTTGTTTGTTGTAGTTAACAGCTTTTTCATAACTTTTTTGTTGCCAAAAAGGTTTTGGTTTGTTCACATGCACCTGCGCTAATCTGCTGTTGACGCCGGATAGCGGTTTATAGAAGTTATGCAGTCATAAGGGGCTTCACCCCTGAAAATGGATAGTTATTAAAGATAACCGCAATACAAGTAGTATCTCAGATATTAAACTTACACATAACTTACGAATTCTCGGTATTTAAACAGAACAGCGAAAATGACATATAGTAATAAATCTACGATGTATCAAGAAGATGGTAAAATGTCAAAGAAATTTACACTCATGAAGTCAAGAAAAGAAACCTTTTCATATAATTTACAAATGCCTTAATACCTGCAATGTCAAACCAGAAGCCGATTCCAACGGCTAATAGTAGGAAGTAGCAGGCAGTTAATAGAAAGATTATAGTTCAGGCAAAAAATAGGCTCCATTTTTAGCCGAGGGTCAAGTCGCGAAAACACACAATAGGCTGTTCTGTTGCCTGTATGAAAACTGACCCGTAAGTTACGCTAGGAAATTAAAGTTAGCCAACATCAATATCAGGAATGAACTTGGCAACTGTCAAGAACTGTTACCACATAATAAGTGTTTAAGTACAAAGTACTAGAAAATTCAATAAAATTTATGATGCAGTGATTCCCATACGATGCAAAGCAAGTTTTAGCAATTATAAATGAATCAATCACTTTAAAGTACAAGAAAATAAGTGTTCAAGGGATATGGCTGAGGGAACTTATAGCAAAACCTCGTTAATTCGAAGTCGACTTGCAGTTATTCGAAGTAATCGTCTGATCGTCTGCGGTGCTGGCTACTTTGTGGCTCCAAGGGTTATGTTTTCCCAATACCTGGTCTTTATTTTGCCACGAACACAAAGAAACAGCGGGCTTAACTGCTGCTACCGAAAAAAAGCAAAAAAATAATAAAACGTTGTCATGATCAACTGAAATGCACGCTTGCAGAAAATAAGACGTGTTTCACTTCAGTGCAGTGATGACAAGTGGGCAGCATGGAGCTTTCATCTCACTGTGTCGACACTTCATAATGCTACCATTCACACATTCTTTCTGGTAAAATGAAGAATTTAATAATGACAAGTGAGACAAAACTCTTGATGTTCTGGCTAGATAATCATCATCATTAAAGCTTTCGAATTTAGTTTTCGAAGCGGGCGTTGAAGGCAAGAACTCCACCAGCAGTGCAAGTGCGCAAATTGCTGGAAGAACCAGCAAATCAGAGGTTCACATACATCGGAAATTTCACCATGTTGTCCTTTATTAAATTTCTTAGAAAGAATGAGCAAACCATAACGCGCACACATAGCAAAAAAAACATACAATACGCTGCCCCCTCGTCACCGCTGTGTTGCAGTGAAGCACATCTTGTTTTCTGCAGGTGTACGTTTTGGTTGTACAGAGACCATTCTCTTTTCTTTCCTTGCCCTGGGAGTAGCGGGACTGTAGTACTTCACCTGCCACTATTCAGTATCGATACATTGCATTGCCTCGTGGCTCTTAAGGGCCGTTGTTTTTGCGGATTTGGGGTGAAATCGGGATCGGGAATCGGCACAAGGCACCCAAAGTTTTTGCATTAACCGGACTGGTGCTAACCGCCGCTTCAAGTTAGCCCTTCAGACTTCCATTGCAAAATATGGGACCGCGGAAATATTTCGAATTGAGCAGAATTTCGAAATAATGAGGTTTTAAAGTATTTACTGTTGCTTTAGTGTGTAGTGTAAGAAGAGCTGGAGTGCAATACCTTTCCTGTAGCGAATGACACTGTGATGACGTGGCACAAAGTTGAAGCAAACGAAGTCCCTCTGGCTGAAAAAAAAAAAGAGAAAGATTTCACGAAACACTGCACCAGCATGCATTTACATTCATAAATGAATTATCATGATGGTAATGAGTCAAACAACACATTTTGGCGAAACTGACAAGTTTGTACCACATTTACTTGCGTAATGAACTCACTTGCACAATGAACCCACCCCCACCTTGATCCTTGAAGAAAGGAAAAAAAATTTTTTTTAATGTATTCATTCATTGTACTTCGATATGATAGCCAGTGCCGTTAACTATGGAAACAACGTAAAATCAGGCTATTATATAACAAAATAACAATGCAATAGAAGTAAAAAAAGTGTGTCTCGACCATGCTAAACAGTTGTGGGCAGCGCAAGCGCGGATGGCGTGAACCGAGATTTGAAAGTCGCTCCTTTTGTGGCAAAGCGCCATCTGTCGAATGCAGGAGTGCTGATAGCACCACGCAAGCACAGTGGCACAAAAACAAAGCAAGAAACAATGCACGTGACCTCCGAAATGGCATGCCCGCGGTGAAAAAACACGCCGCGCGCGCCCCATCTCGAAGGCCATGCAAAGCGCAACCGCACCCACAACGCCAATGGCGCATCGTGCATCCTGTTATGCCTTGGAGTCCAAGCCGAACTTCATTGCTTCTGCAAAGGCAACAAGCGTTAAAACCAGCGAGCGAGCCTGGGTGACACAATCACCGGCAACGGTGTGTTTTACGCAACACACGGCAAGCTCCCTCCACCCACGGGTTCAATTCTAGCCTGATGATGCAGTCAACGTCATCTAGGCCGGAGCGTCTTGAGCAACGAATGGCAATACACCACTCGCCCATGGGTACTATCCAACGGCAGTTCCTGATTGGAAGCTGCTGACGCAAGGGTCCCCAGGGCCTACAAAAGAACCAAGCGGCGCAGGCGAGAGCATCAGAGCATCCGAAGAAATCCCGGCCCGTCGTCGCACAAAAGTGCGAGTTTTTTAAGCTGTCTGCCCCAGTGACAAATATGTAACGCCTCTGTTTATTCTGCACATAAATGTTGCCTTAACTCACTGTCGCTTTGTGCGCTCCATCTATCAGCTTTGCGCAGAAGCAGCCGCAAGCTGAGACACACGTTACCCAACAGTGGTGATAGTGGAGGGTTACCCAACAGTGATGGCAGCGGTGGGATACCCAACAACCTGCAAGGTCTACTGCAATGTTTCTGAGCCGCCTTCCGACGCTATGGTTTTGTTGTCGGGTTTGTAATTGTGAACTTCGTTGGTACACCTGCTGCGCAGGGCGCGTTCGGCCAATACGCTAAGCTACACGGCTGGTTACAAACAGCATGCGCTGAAGCATTGGAACCGAGTGGCTAGATGACACCCCGGCGTTGATCCGCGCCCTTTTGTTACAGGAGGAAGCAAAAAGAGCTTTGCGCTACAAAAAAAGATTTGCCGCGCATTTCATGGGTCAAAACAAGCAAAGCCGTTAGCGAAATTTTCACTGTTTTAACTCCCATGACTTTTTTCTGCCGCATAGTAACTATGTACTAAACATACTACGCATTAACCACCAGCTACAAATTCGCATCCCCTGACATGTGTCATCACCGCTAACAGAAGTAGAAACGCAGTGCCGCAGGAAATATTGCCCAAAAGGCCCAGCACAAAGCCATTTCTTTCTTTTTGCTAAGGTACAGAAATGTTTCCGACTCTCGAAGAACCGCCCGATAGCACGCGATCGAGACGCCGATGAGTATTTCGAAACCACCGCGGAATCCCAGATATGCAGCATGGTACAGCCACATAACCATGGAGGAAATAAACAACTTTCCTTCCTGCGTGGACAGAACGGACACAATTGGTTGTTCGTGATACAGTTGTTCTATGGTCTGCTTCTAAGCAAAAACTGACGCAATTTTCTTTTTTAACACGCTGTACAGTCGCAGGGAGCCATATCGTTTACTGCATGGCTAGTTGCGTGCAGCGCTGCGCTCGCTCTGCGCACACCGTGACAGCCGATTTGCTTGCCGCACAGATTTGGTGAGTAGCCTGCTGGGTTAATGCAGCGCCGAAGAGCTTTCTGCAAGCAATGTGTTCTCCGCGGTGGTCTAGCAGTCCTGGAAGCAGACGGAGGCACATTTCGGCTGTCACTAAATTAAAGTGTGCAGCATGGTAACAACAGCGCTACGCCCGCTGTGCGGTGGGCATGTTGGCATAATACAGCAAGGTTTTTCAGTGCTTGTGATCCACAACGCTAAACTCCGCAACAGCAAGCTGCTTGCATTTCTGTAAAGTGGTGCCCCCTAGAACATGGTCCCGCAAAACGAAGCGGTAGCGATCGGCGGCCCAGTGCGTTCAGGTAGCGACCCACTAAAAGCGTGCAGTCGGCCTGAAGTGATGCTACGCCACACGCGTGCCTGAGGCATGGTCTGAAGAGATAACCGCGAATGCTTACTGTGATAAGGCTTTTCGCCAGCGATAAGTCATACCGGTGCGTTTGTGGGTGGTCGCCACCTCGCCTTCGTTTTTTTCTCTGATGGTTACTCACAGCGTCATCGCCGCAATAGCGCGGAACTCATAATAACTTATTGGCTGATCTCCGCACTTATCAACATGACGGAAAACCATTCACGGCACATTATGGCGTCTGCAAGTTCAGCGGAACAGTAAAATTTTGTCGCGCACTATGTTATCGTGGTACACAGTTATTACGCACTAACCGGAAGGCATAGGCTGAACACTACGGCTCAAGCGGTCCGCGAATGCATTAGTCTCTATGAGACTCGGTCGGGGATTCGTCGCAACTACGTTTTAATCGTTAGTATGCTTAAAGCGGGTACGCACTAACGAGGTTTGACTGTACTGCAAGATGCCATATAATGTAGAAGGTATCAATGATGGCGAGTTTTGTGGTCACACAAACCAGCGTAATGAATAGCTTAAACAGCCCCGCAGCTAAAACACAATGGGACTTTGGTGCACACACTCACCAGCCGTGGATGCCGTGTCGAGCCATGAGGTATCTGTCCTCACGCGCCTCGACGCACACGTAGATCTGCTCCCTGATCCGACCGGTGTCGGGCTTCCAGGTTTCGACAATGTGTGTCTTGTTGATGATGACCAGCGCATCAAAGTTGGCTGTGTTGAGCCAGGTGCCGGTGAAGTTGTCGGGAAGCGTGCAGCTGGGCTGCACAATCTCGGTTTTCACTGCAGAGGGCGGCAGAGTGAGTCATGTGCCGACGTGATCACTTATTGGTTATCAACTCACAAATGATTATATTTATCTGTTCACAATATTCGAGACTCCAAAGCAGCACTGAACTGAGACAGACGCCACAGAACATGGATTAACTTAAACTATTTCGTGTTTGTCACTTTCTTTTTCATACTGCACCATGCCCTTGCTAAAACATTCAATTGGGAATAAACTAGTCCAACAAAATGTCTTTTTTAAGGTCTTTTACTCAATCAGTGTATTAATACAAAGTTTCAAAGCATTTTACTCTAGAAAAAACAGGTTCTAGAAAAAGCTTTTACTATTATGGTTAAATATTTTAAGTTTTTTCTTTGGAGTTTATAGGCCCTGAAATTTCCCTTGTAACAAAGAAATAAAAAACCTAATAAAAAATACGTATCACGTTAGTACTCCCTTAACCCTGCACCAAGAGGTGGTAGTTAGGGAACTAAGCAGCTCTAATTACCAAGGCGTACTCCGTGAAAGCTGTTCGGGAACAGCCACTGGGCTCACCTTGTTCCAAGCGGTAGCGCTCTGGTGACTCTTGAGGTGTTTTAAGTGATGAACACTCAGGTTCGATGGAGACACCCAGGTAGATATCGTCGTCTCTGTTTGCCAACTGCGAGAGATGACAACTGACTCAGTCAGACACACAGCTGATGATACATGCAGCACATATTCTCTGCAACCATCACTTGTAGGTATCGTTCATGCGAAACCGTGCTCGTCCTGGCTGAGTAATAATTAATTATATCTGCTACTATGTTTACTGATGTATAAATCGTTCCCACCCAAAAGTTAGACCTCAGATCCAAGCCATGCTGTGGCAAAATAATTAAACACAATAATTCTTACACCTATGGTTGTTTGTTATGTAGTCAATGACTGTGCAGGTTTTAGAGTACTAGTACAAATGTAAGAACTTGGAAAAAACTACAAACGAGTTACCCAAAAATCAACAGAGATGCTTTAAAAAGGGTGCACAATGAGTCAAGCATTTCCTTGGTATCACTTTACCAAAATAGGTTTTTGGATATTGCATAGTACACTCAAACCTCATTATAGCAAAGCTACATCTTACATGAAAACAAGTCCGCTAGATCCGAAGATTCACTAAAAAGGTTTATTTCAAACACTATACCTATCGCAAGACTATTTTTCATTTACTTCGTTTAATCTATATTTCTTTATATCCGTGTTGGTTATATCAAGGTTTGAGTATATATAAACAACTTAGACACCAGACTATCCATGATTGACATAAACAAGGTGCTTATTCAACAGACCCCACGCTTTATTACCAGCCCAATTGATGAAAATTTTTCCTTTTCAAGCTTGACAGCCCTGTTTTCTACACCTTCCTGAAATAATCTCTCAAAACAATTGAAACCGCCTAGCCTCGTACTGTTAGTACTACATTAATTAAGAGTGATGATGCTTCAAAAAATTACCTTAAGCACTACAGCTTGAACAAAGGAAACAAGATACACAGTACTGTTAGAGGGCCAGTAAACAACCCCAAGGTCCAAAAATTATTGTAAAGAGAAATATGTGCACTTTTACTTCATGAACATGCTGCCACAAGAATTTTGCGAATATATGCTATATTAAGGAAGTTATAGGGTCTAGAAGATCGCATACAGCTGGTTTCAAATTTTCGCGCGGCCTCGCCACCCTTTTCCTTCAGAAGGAGGGGAAAGCGCGGCCCGTCGTCGTGACTCTGCCCTCTTCGGCAATGTGACAAGACGTCAGCGACTGACGTCATCGGCGAACTCGATCAGTCCCAATGCACTTCCGCTTGCTGTGATGCCTGGTTGTTTACTGTTTACCCGGTGCCGATGCTTCTCCGCAGCCCAGTCACTCGATTTGCAGCCGACAATGATTTGCAGCTAAACTGTGTTCCAAAACCCAGACATGAAGTCGGGCCCTATTTTTCTTGAGTTCGATTTTTTGGGAGCAGACTGTCGTGCCATTTGGGAACAGCAACACGAAACACAAATAACGCTCTTAATAGTGGGTGTGCTCATCAACAGGTGGCACGAAAATCTGCTCACTCCCAAATACTGGGTCAGTGAAGTGTCCCGATTTCGATGCATGGAGCCTATGGGGAATTTCACAACACGTATGACTGAATAGCTCTGTTGCAGCAGTGGGTGAAAACAAGAACTGTCGTTGACTTCACTTCACTACTGTTTTTTGAGACCTGGTTTAGACCAATCGACGAGCTGCGTGCTGCGTTACGTCGCCCATCACCGAATAGTCACTGCGTGTGCAAAGAGCATTGGTCAAGCGTAGGAAAGGAGCGCAGGAATCATTTTTCAAAATGGAGGCTCTGCGCAGCACACAGCTCTCTAATATTCAGAAAACGTGATTCCTGCGGTCTACTCTACAAATTACTGAGCTTGTTAGGGGGTGGAAAAAAAAACTCGGAGCCTGTTGACTGGCCCTTTAATAAAGAATCAAGGACACTTACAAAGCAACGGTACTTTGCATCAATACGGCTCTCTCGAGTATTCATGACAGCAAAGTAGTGGTCCTTGCCGATGTACCAGTCGCCAAGGCACTTGTACTGGACCTCTGAAAAGTACAGTATTTGCATGAGTATTAACGGTCATTTTCGCACTGTGCAGAACAACGTGAATAAAAGCCTTCACAAACAGCTGACACCGATGGCAATTCAACAGCTACAGCATCAACCGCACAGTCTCTTAAAGACAACTTAATGGGTTTGGATGCAAGCCTGTTTGGATAAATCCCTCATGAAAGAAAAACGACTCAGCCTTAAAACGTTGACCAGAAAAAAAAATACAAAGAAAGACAAGAAGACAGCACCATTCTAGTGTGTTCAATTTGTCCGTATTTTCAAGTAATGCCATACTAACGCTACTGTACAGACATCAGCAAGCTCAACTCAAACGGTCGGCAGCGTGTCTTGAAACAGTTTGACTGATTGCAGCACTGTGTAGCTTGGGTTAAGTTGCCAAGATATTGCCCATGCACGCTGACAGACTATCAAGCATACGAAGGTTTTGTATTGGCAACAGCGCCTCGCCTTTTGCGGCTCACATCAATCAAACCAGTCCAAACCCCGCTGCGAAGCGTTCGAGTTAAAAGTTGCTAAGACTGTGCACTGAGTGCCCTACAAGACTGAGACCACATTGAGACTCGGCCACTAATGTAACTACACCACTGTAACATTTTTGTTTTGGCAAATTGATGCTCAAGCAATTTACTAAAAGGGACACTATAACATGACACTGCAATGTTGGTCTCCGTTTAGTGCAACAGAGCTGCTGTTGAACCGCCTATGTCAGACATTGACCGGCTCTAATAAAGACACAACCCACCTCCTTCCTCGGTCTCCTGCATGCCCTCACACTGCTTGTAATTGATGGTGAACTGCTGGTTGACGACGAAGAACTGAGTTCCCGGCATCTGACAGGCTGTTATGTTGGCGTCTGGATGCTTGCACTCGCCTGTGAACTTGTACGTGTTTTGGTATGCAAACTTCCACACGCCTTCCAGGCTCGAGCGACAATTCTTCGCCGTCGGGTTGGTTGCTGGACATTAAAAGAAAGCACGGGAGAAGAAAGGACCTATCAAAAAACAAGAGGTAATATGAACTGAGGCAATACGAATTCTGCGGAAGCCATTAACAATGTGCTCTTCTTCAAACTAGAGCACCTTGAAAAGAATGTACAATGCTCACAAAAAAGAGTGGTCCTCTCCTGATTGACATCCAGGGAGCGGCACACGGTCTTGATGTCAGGTATTTCGCCTTCGTTGAGGTTGACGCAGCCGGCTAGGCACAAGAGAGAATGTTTAGATAGTACAAAGTTTATAAACACAAACACCATGACAAACAACTGCCCCCAAGTACAAGATCTTCAGCAACTTGATTGCATTCTAGCCTTAAAAGTGAAGCTAAAGATCTGGCTCCCAGTATGTCAGCCATGTTTTAATAAACATGCCAAACACAATTAGGGCAAAGAATGTGAATCTCACGCGGACTCTTTCAATGGACATATTTTGCTCTTAGGGCTCGCTCAAACTCAGACTCCTTAATGTTTTCTGTACTGGACTAACTCAGACTCACACTCACCGACATGTTACTCAGACTTGGACCCATAGCTCGATCTGAGCCTGATTGAGTTAACTCATGAGCGCATTGGCTTAAAATTAGCTGTTACAACCATGGTTTCAATGGTCTTTAATGTGAATGTGTCGCACAATTGGGGCTATATGAGGCACCTTTTGAACTCGCACCTTCAAACACGAGTTATCAGTGATTTCAAACCAGTGAGAAAATTTTTTATGAACAACAAGACTCGTACAAGTTACTTTGATCAAGAACTTCCGGTGAAGAGTTTGTGGAGGAAAGTCGCGACGCTTTCAACCTCATTGCATCTGATGAATAAATGCCAGGGTCATTTATGAATGCTGGTGCATTGAAATATGTGACAGTAATTGTGAAAATAAATGCGAGCCGATAGCAGGCTCATATTAAACCTTTCAAAATGTTTGCCTTACGTGTACGGTGGTGGTTTTCTATCCCGCAGTGTCTTTGCTGTACGGCTACATATTTGACACTACGCTGGAAACATCGAGCCACAAGGACGATGCATGCTCGCTTCGAGGTGAAACCACCTTCCAAGACTTACAAAAAGGGTTGGAATTGATTGTGCTACATTCTTGCGGAGATAAACGGAACTGATTTCCAGCGTCAGCACATCCCGCAGTCGGCGACCACGTCGATAGACAACGGCCTTTCATGGCTTCCGCTTCGCCCTGTGACCGTAACGAATGCATGCAAAACTTCGTTCTCATCTTCATGTGCACTTGCAGGGGCGGTGGAAGTTGATTTCCATCTTTCTTCATGCTACTCTTGGCTTGTTTATCACTCACACTCGCGAGGTTTTCATGCTCTCCTTTATTACCGAGTTTACTGTTCCCTACGCAGCCGCATGCAAAGAAGATGTCATGTGTGTCTGCCAACACAACTCGTCGATGCATGAGAACGACAGAAAAGTACAATAAAAGAACAACCACCCATTTTATGCGTGCAGACTGCGATAAGGCGCTGTGTGCAGACCCGTGTTTCCAGGAACACCACGCTCTAAAACAGTATTGAACATTACGCAGTTCTGAGCACTACTGACAGCAAAATATTGACTCCGCACTTTTTTATATATTCTTCCTGGCTTTACAAATTTCCTGCATTAAAAAACCACAATAACGTAATCTGACCATCTGCAAAAGTTTTTCATTTAAATTCAGGTACTGAAAGGGTAAACGCTGATGATGGATAGATAGGTCCACAGGTCAGTAAAAAGAAAAAGAAAGGAGACCTCACTCAAGATCACTCAAGAAATACATCTTGCGCTCAAACCTCACTCGAACTGAAACTGGCCGTTATCTTCCTCAGTCGGTCTCAAACTTACCAAAATATCACTTATCCAGACTCACTCAAACTCATGGAAAATCCAAGTCCTATTGAGGTGATTCCTGAGCGAGTTTGCTGAGCTACGCCAAACACTGGAGTTTTTTTCGAAAAGTTGTATCCAGTACAAAACTCAGATTATCTGTGCTTCTACCTATGTGCTATGGTATGCTGCTTTGCTTTCATATTTTGAGGACACTCTTCATTTTCTGAGGGCAGGAAGGTGTGATAATAAAGCTTTGCTGTTTTGATATTCCAATAGTGTGTGTTATTATCTATTTAGCCTTCTTTTTTATTAGAAATTTGTTATTGATTTATTTTTTAGTGTCATCCTTCAGGTAATGTCAACGTAAGGTTGACTATTTAGTATCACATACAGGGTTTGTTATGAAAGTAATGTGCGCAATTTTATTGAGATGAGACTATACATGGCAACACGGTAAAACTGGTTGGGCAACGTGGTGGGAAACGTGCCCATCCAACGCGGCTGGTTCCCAGCTTACTTCGAGCAGACTGAGTGCAAAGACGTGTCTTCACATCAAATTTCTTTTTTTTTTTTTTGGCTTTGTAACACGGTGCTATGGAGCATGCTTGCTTCAACAGCGATACGCTATAAAATTTTGCGTGACTCTTGGAAAGAATGAAACCGAAACAGCCCAGATGTTTCAAGAGGCCTTTGAGTACTACTGCCCTTCAATGTTGGAGTCTGGGAGGTGGCACAACGCGTTTAAGGAAGGCTGGGAATAGGTCCCCGATAAACCCATCTCTGAACGTTCAACGATGACAGGATACAGTGAAAATGTGGATTATGTGCGTGAAGTTTTGTGTTTCGATCGTTGATTGAGCAGCCGGCAAACTGAGTTTGTACCGCAGGAAGAAACTGCCAAAGCTGCTTTTTTTACTAGAGGCGCTCAAAAGATTGAAACGCCAGGTCGCACGCGTTAAGTCTGACATTAAAGACACGGTCAAGCTGCGTCATGACAATGCCTCCAGCCATGCGTCCTTCATTTTAACCAACTCTCTCACCCTGAGCAACACTACACTGGCCCCTCATGTCCCTTACAGTCCTGGCTTGATTGTGTGCCACTTTTTTTCCCCCGACTGAAAAGCGAGCTTACAGGGATGCACTTGGGAGAGCATGAAAGTACCTAAAAGCATGTTACCGTGTTTTAAGATACATTCCTGTTGAGGATTTTTAGGACATCTTCGATGCTCACACCTAGAAGGTATCGACGTCTTCGCAAGTCTACTAATGCTGGAGTGTAATCTAAAGAATTTTGGCTATTTGTGCAGGTCCGATCAATAAATCTATATTTTTCAGAAAATGCAAGTTGCTTTTATGACAGACCCTGCATGTTGTGTGAATTGCGGAAGCGTATTTCGTATTCTGATCCACGAATTCTTCTTCGATATCTGTTATCAGCCTTACTACTTTTTCAAAATACTATCTGGTTTGCACATGCCAGCTATCATAATTAATAAAACACCACCAAAATCTATGACACATTGAGACCAAGAGCTACTACAAGACTAGACAAGTCAACTTACTTTCAATCTTTTCCAAGACATTCAGGGTCCGCACAAATATGCGGACGCAGTAGTAACAGGCACTGAAATGAATGCAATGATTTCAGTTAGGTCAGGAACACCATCAAGTACAATAAAAATGTTGGTCATTTGGCAACCATCAATTACAAAAGCGACATAATATGGACTAGCCCTCTGGTTGCAAACAGGTGCACATTTTTCATCAAACCCTACTTTAGTGGAGTCATATTATTGCTAACCCTTGTGTACTTAACACCACTTCTATAATTTGAATGGTTGTCAAGGCACACTGATCTCAGAGCACTGGAAAAGGGCAATGCAAGACAGAAAACAGTGCTAGCAGCCAAGCAAATTGGTCTTCAGGCACATGCTTAGTGAAAGTTGCAGTATTTAAAATTAAGTTGAAATTGCAGGAGAAACATGAAGAAAAGCAACGCACCTCCCCAATTTAGTATTAGGCTTACTCGACCTGCACGAAGTATATGCTAACAAAGTGCAGTACAATACACTACATGAAAGTTTGTTAAACGATACTGCTGCTTAAATGGAACAAGTGCTTCTGACAAGATCGGTTTTATTCTGCACCCCTGGTCATCTCTCAGTAAATGCAACTCCTTTTAAATGGAACATATTTTCCTGGCCCCTACAGGTTCCGTTTGATGAGACTAGTACTGTTTTAATGGCTTCTTTTGGAAACTACTCTGACGTGCAAATGTTTTTTTTTTCTCTTAACAGTAAGTATTTTTTTTATCTTGTTCACTATAACATTCAATTAAATTTTGGTGTTTTATGTTGCAAAATTATAGTGAATGAAAATATTAATAAATTTAAGCGTTAATTTTCTCTATTAATTCTCATGAAAGTTACAGTGGTATTATATGGCATGGAGGCAGTAGCATAGCGAAAAATGTTTTCCGCAGGGGCGGAAAGGGGAGGGGGGCTTCAACGATTTCTTGTGTATGTTGATTGATTGATATGTGGGGTTTAACGTCCCAAAACCACCATATGATTATGAGAGACGCCGTAGTGGAGGGCTTCGAAAATTTCGACCACCTGGGGTTCTTTAACGTGTACCCAAATCTGAGCACACGGGCCTACAGCATTTTTTCTGTATGTTGACGTGCACATTTGTATGTGTCCATATATATATATATATATATATATTGACGCGTGTGTACTGGTGGACCAAAACGACGATAAGGGGATTTGGCGGACACCAGGTAGTGGAGCTCTGGCTGATTGAAGATAAAGAAGGCGATCTTGCTGTTTGGCTGCTGAGAGTCCCTGTGTCAACGTTTATCTGCCTTTGGTTCACGCTGTACCGTGACACTGGTGGAGGTGCTGGGACGCAACCCTACCTAATGCTCCATACTCCCACTGGGAGCCGTTCATCTAGCTCGGACGCATTGTCACCCATTGCAACTCCCGTGCACCGGTTCAGTCGGCGGCTGATAGGCCTCGCTCCAGAGTTCACGCCTTCCACGGAACCTCGCAAGTGCCGATTACCTCTCCAAATGGCCAACGCCAGTCCGCAACCGGCGCCCCAAGGCCCCCTGCCAACACAGCCTTCACAGGTAACCATCTTTCAACCGCTGGTTCCCTATCACTTTAGTGGCGGCGCCCATGAAGACGTGGACTGGCTTGAGCACTATGAGCGTGTCGCCAAGATTAATCTGTGGCCTGAACAAGAAAAGCTCTCACGCGCCTATTTCTACCTTGACGGCGGTGCGAAAATTTGGTATGAGAACAAAGAAGCCAGTCTGTTAACTTGGGGCGACTTCCGACAACAGCTTGTCGATACGTTCACCAATGTCGATCGACGCGACCGTGCGCAGCAGCTGTTGGAGCTACGGGTTCAAAAACCCAATGAAAGCGTTACTATGTTTGCTGAAGATATGACTGGTCTTTTTCGTCGAGCTGACCCGAACATGAGTGAAGATAGGAAGTGGACCTACCTCATGCGCGGCGTTAAGGAGCAACTTTTCGCCGGGCTACTGCGCCACCCTCCAAGTACCGTAGTTGACTTCATCAAGGAGGCTACGGCTATCGAGCGGGCGCTCCATCAACGATGCAGGCAGTATCATCGAATGTCTAGCAGCGCCCCAATCAATGCTGCCGCCATACCTGAGGATCAAAGCTCCCTGCGAGACCTCATTAGGGAGATAGTTCGCGAAGAACTGCAAAAGTTCCGAAATCCAGTAGCTCAAACCCCCGTTGCGTCCGTCGCTGAACTGGTACGCGACGAAATCCGCCATGCATTTTCTACCGCTGGTCCTGGTGACGAGCACCGTCCCATGAGCTATGCCAATGCTCTGCGACGTTCACCATCTGGTACATCGCCACCATATCACCCAGTGCCGACGGCCCCTACGTCACCACGGCAAGAGCAGACCCTGAGCCAACCGCCAAGCCAACCGACGTACCACCAGGCGTCCACAGCAGCACCATGGACATCGTCGCAAGAAGGGAGGTTCAGACGTCCACCCCTCCGAAGAACAGACGCATGGCGCACAATCGATCGACGTCCACTATGCTTTAACTGCGGAGGTGCAGGTCATATTGCCCGTCATTGCTGGCACCGCAGTGATCCGTTCCGCCCTCTTCGAACATGGTCTGACGATCGACGTGCGAACGAAGAATACATACCACGCCGGGAGGACGCCTCTTTCCATGGAGCCCGTTCTCACTTTTACGAATACCGTACTTCTGACGAGGAGGCAATACCTACCCGCCAGCCAGGTTTGGGACGTCAATCCCGCTCTCCTTCTCCTGCTCATTCACCTTCGTCAGACCGACGTACCTCCGCGGACCTTAACGCAAGAAGGTCACCCAGCCCGCGACGGGGAAACTGAGGGCGGCGACCTCCGGGGGTAAGGTTGCAGGCCATGAAGATGACGACGAAAAGCCCCCATTACACGACGCTGTAAATCCGACAAGACGTGAGAGCGACGACATTGTGACCGCTGACCTGAGTGTTTTTCTTGACGGCCAGAAAGTAACAGCTTTGGTCGACACCGGTGCCGACTTTTCTATCATCAGTCAGGACCTCGCCATCCGCCTCAAGAAAGTGAAGACACCGTGGACAGGCCCTCAAATAAGGACGGCAGGTGGTCAGTTATTGATGCCCTCTGGAAGATGTACAGCGAGAATTGACATAGGAGGTTCTTCTCTCGTTGCGTCGTTCGTCGTTCTCGCCACGTGCTGCAAGGATCTAATTATTGGTATGGACTTCTTACGAGAGTACGGCGCCATCATCAATATCCCAGACAGTTTGATTACATTCCGCAACAGTTCGGGCGCACCTGATTGTACACAGGCGCGACCAAACCAATTGCGTCTAACTGATGACGATGTGGTTCTCCCTCCTCGGTCATGCACGCTTGTTTCTGTGGCAGCCGCTGTCCAGTTTGACGGCGAAGGAGTAGCAGACCGAATAACCTCGCTCCTTTTCACACACGGCATTTCCGTCGCAAGAGGTATCGTCAGTGTCGCCGCTGGACGCACGGACCTGCTTCTGACAAATTTTAGTGATGAGCGCCGGCACCTTCCAAAAGGCATGGCCGTCGCTTACTTCGACGATATCACAGACGCAGAAGGCTGCTTGGCAGTAGTCGACGAGGCGCCAGAACTTGATTCGACACCAGTCCTTGATGTTAGCACTGCTTTGCCTAAGAACGAGCGAAAGAGGCTTCTTGAGCTACTGGCCGAATTCAAAGACTGCTTTTCGACAACATCAAGAGTTGGCCGCACGCCTCTCACCAAGCATCAAATAATTACCGAGGACATGGCGAGACCAATTCACCAAAACCCCTATCGCGTGGCTGCAAAGGAACGCGAAGTGATACAAGAGCAAGTCGACAAAATGCTAGAAGATGACGTCATTCAGCCCTCAAAAAGCCCCCGGGCGTCACCTGTAGTCCTCGTTAAAAAAGAAGATGGCAGCCTGCGCTTCTGTGTAGATTACCGAAAACTCAATCAGGTGACAAAGAGAGATGTGTATCCACTTCCTCGTATAGATGACTCTCTCGACAGACTTCGACATGCTCGTTACTTTTCATCGATGGACTTAAGGAGTGGGTATTGGCAAATCGAGGTAAACCCAAGAGACCGCGAGAAGACTGCTTTTGTGACACCAGATGGCTTATATGAATTTAAAGTCTTGCCCTTTGGTTTATGTTCAGCGCCTGCTACCTTTCAAAGACTTATGGATACCGTACTTTCTGGGTTGAAGTGGAAAACCTGCTTGGTCTACTTTGATGATGTCGTAGTTTTCGCCGCAACGTTTGACCAGCACCTTAAGAGACTTGAGGCAGTTTTACAAGCCATACGGTCTGCGGGCTTGACGTTGAAGCCTGAAAAGTGCCACTTTTGCTACGAAGAGCTGCAATTTCTTGGCCACGTTGTCAGTCACGCAGGCGTTCGTCCTGATCCTGAAAAGATCGCAACTGTTGCACAGTTCCCGGTGCCGACTGATAAGAAGGCTGTCCGACGATTCCTCGGACTATGCGCGTATTATAGGCGATTCATCGCAGACTTCGCACGCATCGCATCACCGTTGACCCGCCTCACGAGAGAAGACGTTGCTTTCTAATGGAGCAACGAAGAGGAAGCTGCTTTTAAGAACCTCCGCCAGCGACTACAGACGCCTCCAGTGCTTGCCCACTTTGATGAGAAAGCCCCAACGATGCTACACACTGATGCCAGCAATATTGGTTTGGGAGCTGTGCTTGTGCAGCTGCAAGAGGGCACAGAAAGAGTAATCGCCTATGCAAGCCGAACACTAACACGCGCCAAGACCAATTACTCCACGACTGAGAAGGAATGCCTCGCCGTGGTATGGGCGGTCACAAAATTTCGTCCGTATTTATACGGCCGCCCTTTCAAAGCCATCAGCGACCACCACTCACTGTGTTGGTTGACAAATCTTAAAGATCCTACCGGGAGATTAGCGCGTTGGAGTCTCAGGCTGCAGGAGTACGACATGACTGTCATACACAAGTCAGGAAAGCGCCACATGGACGCCGACTGTTTATCCTGCTCACCCATTGAATCGGCAACTCTATCCGATGAGGAGGAAACAGCATTTCTCGGCGTGCTCGACTCAACCGCTATTGCACAGCAACAACGTGGCGACCCTGAGTTACTTGCCCTAATTAATTACCTGGAGGGAAGATCTCAAAAGGCACCAACTGTTTTCGTAAGAGCGCTGTCATCATTTTGCTTACGGAGCGGAATACTGTACAAAAGAAACTTCTCTTCGACAGGATCTGCGTATTTGCTCGTCATCCCAGCAGCCCTTCGCTCCGAAGTACTCGAAGCATGCCACAACGAGGTGACTTCAGGCCACTTAGGTTACACAAGAACGTTGGCCAGAGTACGGCAGCGCTACTTCTGGCCAAGACTGACCATAGCCGTAAAACACCATGTTCGTACTTGCCTCGATTGCCAGCGACGGAAGTCACCACCGACTAAACCAGCTGGCCTCCTGCAGCCCGTGCAGGTCCCAAGAACACCATTCGACCAGATTGGCATGGATATTTTGGGCCCACTTCCTACTTCTACTGCTGGGAACCGCTGGGTTATTGTCGCGACTGATTACCTTACCCGTTATGCTGAAACAAAGCCTATCCAGAGAGGTACAGCAGCGGAGGTGGCACAATTTTTCATCGAGAACGTTGTCCTGCGGCATGGTGCACCAAGCGTCATAATCATAGACAGAGGAACCGCATTTACGGCAGCTCTTTTGGAACAAGTCCTCATGCTGAGTGGCACAACCCATCGTAAGACCACCGCCTACCACCCGCAAACGAACGGGCTTACAGAGCGTCTGAACAAAACAATTGAAGACATGCTTTCTATGTACGTAGACGTCGAACACAAAAATTGGGACGAAATCTTGCCGTATATCACATTTGCATACAACACTGCCAAGCAAGAAACAACCCAGATGACCCCGTTCAGCCTAATTCACGGAAGGGAAGTACGAACCATGTTAGATGCGATGCTAGCGCACGAATGCGACGACATCGAACCGGACGCCAAGATGTTTACAGAACGAGCGGAAGAAGCAAGACAACTAGCACGCCTGCGAATCGAGCAACAACAAGAGTACGACGCGAGCCGCTACAATTCTCGCCGCAGAACAGTCGTTTACCAGACCGGCGACAGAGTATGGGTTTGGACGCCCATACGGAAACGAGGACTCTCTGAAAAGCTCCTAAGGAGATACTTTGGGCCATATCTAGTACTGCGACGACTGAGTGATGTTACCTACGAGGTCGTCCCCGACAGTTCACATAGTACGAGGCTTCGCCAGCACCGTCCTGAACTAGTTCACGTTGTGCGCATGAAGCCTTATGAAAGGTAGTGACTGCGCAAGACACTTCTTAAAGAACAGAAAAAAAAAAAAAAAAAACTGCACTACTGGTTTAGCATCGGGGCGATGCTCATTAAGAGGGGGGGGGGGGGGGCAAATGACGCATGTGTACTGGTGGACCAAAACGACGATAAGGGGATTTGGCAGACACCAGGTAGTGGAGCTCTGGCTGATTGAAGATAAAGAAGGCGATCTTGCTGTCTGGCTGCTGAGAGTCCCTGTGTCAACGTTTATCTGCCTTTGGTTCACGCTGTACCGTGACAATATATTGAACAATTTTGAAGGGAGTCTGAGGGCCACAAACCACCTGTCCGGCTACACCAGCGCACGGAGCGGAAGAAGACTTCAGCTGATGCTGATGCGCAACCATTTTCACGTTTGGCACCACTCAAAATGCGGCCTCCGCAACTCAAACCAAATTTACAATGTTGAGCTCAGCAGTATGTTAAGCCATGAACAGTGGTGCTGTGTCCGCTCCGAAAGAGTCACACCATGGGCGGATAATACAGGGGGGGGGGGGGGGAGAGGGGGGCAGAGTTTCCTCTTGAGCTGGCCTGAGATATTGCTTAAGAACTTGACTTAGATTCTGGTTCATTGCCAACGGACTGTTGTGGGCCATCCTGTCTTGCAGTTATTTCAGAGGAGACTCTTTCTGTTCACTCCTTTTGCCTTCAGGCAATTCAAAATTCAGATCATGAGACAATGACAACAGGGGAGTTGGCGCTGTGGACGCATTAAAAATGAAGTCACAGGATGACAAAAACTGCAGAATTCGGATGGCTTTTGTGCAAAATAAGTATAGTATGTATGTATACACATCGAGATAATAACTATTTTTAATGTAACAGACATCTGTTTATTGTCAGTGCTTTCGATAAGTCTCTCCCTCTCTCTTGCTATATATATATATATATATATATATATATATGTACACACACACACACACACACACACGGGTGCATGTGTGCATGCGTACAAAGAGAGAGAGGAAGGTGGAGGAGCAAGTCGGGTGCCCCAAAACCTCAGAGTCAAATACTCTAGAAATCAGAACAATCGTGGTCTCGGTTTTGAAAGCACACATTTGAAAGCTATTATCAGAAATTTCGGTAGCGCCACATCTGGTAGCAGCAACAGCCACCTATGCCTACAAAAACATGCATCACAGTTGAACCTCGTTAACACAGACAGTAATAGAGCAAGTTATCAGCTATAGTGAACTAAGTAATAACTTTAGTTGGTCACACTTTACCTCAGTGACACTCACTCTTTTCATAACAAAACTGTAAATATTGGCTTAATGGAGGAACATTTGGCTTGCGACTTGCTCAAAACTTGAAAGGTAGCAAAAAGGTCGAACAAATATTGAAAGACATTTTGCGACCACACCTCTCTTTAAATCATTTGAAAATTTTGCAAGAATCTTGGTCATCTAGTCCAAAGGAAAGTGCTTAACTGGTTGCTCCAGCGTACTAACTAAAGTTTGAAATGATACGTTGGAGAGAAAGGTAAGACTTGCCCTATTTATAGTGGTTTGGGGCCTATGATGAGGTGTTTTTGTATCAAAGATTTTTCACAAGCCTGATTGCCAACTTATTGAAATAGACTTTTATTTCTACTTTTATAACGAGTGTTGAATATATCGAACCAACTTATGCTCCAGATGCTACTTGGTTATAACTAGGTTAAACTGAAAGTGTACCATGATCAAACTGTCTGAAGCTCACTGCTAAGCCTGTCACTGAAAGGCGCATTCACAATTCAGTTTTATTTGCACTAAAATGCGCAGGGTAGGAAAGACTCTAACCTGTACTCAAATATAATGGTAAAGTTGTCATTATTTCTGTTGACAAGGTGCAGGCAGTCACCCCGGTTGGACATGCGGTTGTTATCGATGGTCGTGTAGGTGTCATCGCCGCTCTCCTTGGAGTACCATTCACCCTGTAGTGTCTGAGGTATCGTGCACCTCTCGTTAGGTCTCCGGTAGTAGGCATGTCCTGAGGAAAGAGAAAAGAAAGGGAAAGCTCGGCTTATACCTCTGCCACACGAGAAGACTTAATGAAAAAAAATCTACAAGTAACGAAGCCAAAGAAAATATAGAAAATAATAATTGCACTGTTTCAGGCACATTGTAGTAGTTATGATAGAGATGCGAAGAAAATCGAATAGCTAAGAGCTGCCAGTAGAGAATGACCCTGCAACCATCAAACAATGTGCCCCATGCTCTATCAATTTAACTTTGGTGGCATTTGTCCTCTTGTTGACTGCATTAGCCCCGAGAATGAAAACTGGCATCAACGTTGCCAGTGTTCGCGGCGATGTGACGCCACGGCACAGACACGCCTGCTCCGCCGGCGCTTGTCACCTTTTTTCTGCGCCCGCCATGTACACACTCTTTAGCGATACGTTGGTGATAATTCCTCAATATTGTGATGCGAATTTCTCAATATACATGTTACAAGGTCTCACAACTAGTAAAAGTTTTTAAAGCTGTAAGAAGTTTCCAAAATTTAGCTTAGGATAGACAGACTCCCGTCTGAACGGAAGATTCATTGTGAACATGGTGATCCAGGAGAAGACATGCGTTGTTTTTAAGTGCTTAAACCACAGAATGGGTGCTAAGAAAGTATGCTAAATGGTACTAACGTTATTACAACTAGGCATAGACTCCGGGATTAAGACATGTCTGTTCCGAAGTATGCGAAACTAAATTGGTGCATTTTGAATTCACTAAATACATTATGCTTTACCGTACAAGTTACGCCTGCATCTGTGAATGATGTAAATGATTTGACAGAACAGCGCTTTGTCCAGCAGGAGACATTACATTAATATGACTTTCATAAGCACTCACGTAACATATTCGCCAAACAAACAAAATAATACTACAGCACACACAACGATTTCAAAAATAAGATATTTCCTTCACTGGGATCACATGTACGGGTTTCTTCTCAACAGTCACCAGGGATTACGTAGTCCTATACCCTGATTTGCGTGAAATGCTGGAGTGTTCTACCGCCGCGTCACAAACGCTAACAAGTACTTCACGTGGGAGCACCGCTGATAGTAGAGATTCCAACACAGACGTCAGAAAGTCGAAACGAACTCTTTCTATGGCGCACTCACGGACGTGGCCCAAGCAGTGGCATAAGCAGAGGACGGCTTACCGGGCCTGTCCCCCTACCTCCGAAATTTTTTTCCCCATGCAGGGAAAAAAATTTCTATTTGAAGCAGGTGCCCTGCCCCGACCCCCGAAAGAAAATTCAACCTGTAGGCTTCTGGACCCCTGTAATAACTAAACAACCTTCGCCTAGATGAGGCGACGACTAGTCTCACACGTCATGTCCCCCAACAGGTAATAAACTGCAAGAAAATTGAACATATGAGGTGGCTATCTAAACCGATAGTTCGAAGCGTGACACAACAGCGGGGAGGATATTCTAGGGTGAGCGCCATACGGCATATGTAGCGATACTCGATGCTTCATGCAAGCATGGAGCTTGATACACTTGTGAAACCTCTGTCGGTAAATGCGTGGATTCCTCCGGTAGAAATTATTCTAGGGGAGGAGAAGCCCTGATATCATCGAAAGGAATCCCCCATGCACATCTCAACCTTATAATGTAAATATGATGTCTTAATTCCTTCAAATTCACATGGTTCAGCATCAAAGAGTTTGTTGTATCCAAACAGAAGCATGTTCTTAATTTTCATAACCGTCGGAATGCGGCTGTCGTCGCCACGAATGTAATCCATCATCGGGGTTAGCAGTGTGACACATTTTCACTCTTCTCACATTGTTATACGACCCAGTGCGTGATTGTAAACTTTTTGTTGTTTTACCTGAAACATTATTAAATCTGTTTTCTTCATTTATCAGCAGCTTGAGACAAACAAAAAGCGAACGCAAACATTGTAAAAGCACACGAAGCCAGCACATAATCATATAGGCGCACCGCGCCTCACATCGAAGAATGCGTGCCGTGACGTCATCCCCCAGGCGGCGCCACTCCAACTTCACGGGGCTAATAGAGTATTTATGTGCATGCGAACTAAGGAGTGTTAGTCAGTGCAGCTCATAGCGTCAGGTTAAATGTCATTAGTGCCTTTCGATATCTACATCTATTGTAGCTTGTTGGCTGCCACACAGGCAAGCTAATATCATTACATAAAAATAACTTGTGCAAGCGAATGACTCTTCCCAACTCATTTCAGTGTGTTTATGTGGCGAGAGAGTAATGTAACCACACAGTGTACACTTACAATTATGTAAGAAATGGTAAATAATTCTTCACAAAAGCTATTACGTTTCTGTCATCAAATGCATTGTTCTATATTAAGCAATCAATTAAACATATTTGTTCTAAAAAGTATGAACATCCTATTTTTTGGCAAAACTGTCAAAAATGTTGCCAGCGATGTAGCTGTTATAACGTCCAATTACCAGCCTGTGTACCACCAATGGCCTCAATGCAGTCTGACAAATATCTGCTCTAAACTATTTTTATTAAGACTACATATACATGACATTTTTTAACACACTGTGACTTTCGTGCTCATTCCGGCCTTTGTTGCATTGCAAGCGACACCATCTGCAAATGACATTACATCCTGCCACGTAGCAGTGTATGGCACATATCATCATTTGATGCGTCAAATATCATTAGCTACAAACGACACTAGACGTTCCCGTGTGACAGGTGTATAAGTCATACAAAAAGCGTGGCTGCATTTAGGAAGAGACAGGAACTCGTGTAAAGGCACTTACAGCTCTCTTATGAACAAGTGCTCGCGAACACCCAGACTACACATTGCTGATAAGTGACATTTTGAAATACAAGTTCTCAAGACTTTGCCAGTTGTAGAGTACAAGTGTTCATGAGCGTTAAATCCCGTATTAGCTGAATTTTTGACCCCGTACAGTTTTGTGCACAGTGATAACTGCACAACATCAACTATTTAGGCTGTGATGCAGTGCTTCAAGACAATGCAATCTGCACAACACCTTCATGCAGGGTATTTTGTTAACACACTTTCACCCCAATTAAATAGCAAAAAGCTTCAGCTGAAGCTTAACCCATGAGCAACAGCTCACATCAATGAGGCTTACGACGATAAAGAAATTTGACAAGTCGTGTGACCAACGTCCTTAGATAAGGAAAGAAAGAATGAATCGAGAACTGAGCCCCCCCCCCCCCCCCCTAAGCACAACCATACGATGCCAACACATAATGTAGCGAAGATAGCATAAAGGGTGTTATTTATCACCGTAAAGGGTTGCCAAATGCAGTAGCTATGCGTTAAATGAACAAAAAAAAAGAAAATATTTAAGAGGAGCGCTATACCAGACCACCGACGGAATGGACCTAAACCCACAACTTTGGCACTGGCCGAAAGACAAAACAACAAAGTGAGGCGCAATAACTACTAACTTCTGCGTTTCTATGAAACACCGAGACACGCTCTACAATAGGGCTCCGTGGAACGCAGTTCGCCGTTAGACACTGGATCCTCCCGCCAGGAAAACGTGACATTTCATTCGTGTTCACGAGCTGAGTCACACGTTTACGCAGAAAACGCGACGCGCGCGTCAGACACACAACGGTTTCGTGTATCATTCAATATGCACAGGATTACCTCTGCAGCGTGGGATGGGCCGCTACGAAGTCAAATTATAACCACGAACTCGAAACTGGGTGAACACGACAAACACGACCGCTTCGGAAATGGGATCACGACCGAGCAGACTCGGAAAGTAGATGACAAGTTAAGGCAAGCAGCGCGGCATTTTTCGCGGCCAATCCTTTCAAGATCAAAGGAAGCAATATGACAATGCACCAAGTCAGAGACACGTAGATAACACGTAAGCATTCGAACAAGAGCGGTAAACAGGACGTAAACAGCGCTAACAAGAAACGCCTTTTTGATCTAACGTTTAGTGATAGCTCTTGCGAACAACTTTCATTCTTCTATACAATAATTCCTCTTCCCGTCTGCGAGAACGAGAAGGACTGACGATAGCACCACAAACAGCGATAACGGTCGATCTAAAGTATCAACGGTTGAATGTTCCGGACAACGCCTATCTTCCGTGCGATCTGCGCACGGACGTCTCTACGGACAGACGGTGACTAAACGCTATTGTTACAATACGATTCGCGATAAATAGCTTGAACGGTACTCACCAGCTGATAAAACCGAAGATAAGATTAAAATCCTAAGAAAGTACGAACGATAGCCACCTCCCCAACGCTGACATTCCGAGGGAGGCGCCATGTTTGCAGCGATGGTGTTGCTGTTTCTCCGCTTTTCCGGTTGGCGCATGGCCTTCAAGATTACGTCCCTAAAAACTTGCTGGCGTGCAGTCTTGAAGGCTAGAACTATTGCGAAGTAACTTTTGAAGCTCTTGCACATTGTATCTCAAAATAAACTAACAAAGCAATTTTATAATTAAAAATACGGGGTTACAACGGACTTTTATAGGTGGGCACTGAAATTTAGAACCTAACGCGAAATTGGGTACCTCATGGATAGATGAACGCTATTTGTAACCATAGGGTTATTGTAGTGTATGTTTGAAACGGTCTTATGCCTCAATTGTCTATTTGTAATAAATATATTCTGCTACAAAAAAATAAACATTATTGTTAAAGGGCACCCTTCAACGAACCACTTCAAGACGCCTTATTGAGGGCACTGCAGCCGAAGAAAGTGGGAACAGCGGCTGCCGATGCACGGCGTTTAGCTACAGTTCTAGTACCCTCTAGTTTAGCTGGCGTGGCAGGCTGCCCGCGCGTTGTGAATTCTGTCGGAAACAGCTTGGTTGGAAACGTGTTGCTTAAGACGGTTGGAGAGTGCTGCGTTCCGTTGTGTCACCTGCGAGATTTCATTAAACAGTCAAAAAGATTTATTCAATAACCTCAATTCCAAAAGGCTCTCAGCTAACCAATGTAAACCGTACCATCAAAAAATTACCCTTGATATCGATAATTTATTGCTCCTGCATTAGGAACTAATTTATCCACATTTTTTGTCAGAAATAATTTACAAAGAATCAATATTTCTGCTAATATTAATTAGGCTAGGATTTAAATATTTATTTTCCTTCTTGTTAAGTTACCCGATTCTTGGCCGATCCCCCATGATGGATGTGAGTCACAAGGTATAGGATCTACATCTACCAATGCCTCCTAGTTGGACAGACAGTGTCGCATATGAGCGCACAGTAGATGTGTCAATTTCATTGTGGTTCTGGAAGGCATGCTGTGAATTCATATGTAGAATGCTTGTCAGCGCGATGCACGGTGCGCGTTATAAACCATTGTAAGCGCGTTGCAGTGGCTCCTAGCTGTATTCGACGCTGGAGTAAATTCTGACTTAGCCAGCTTTTGCGGGTCTGCCAGAAGGAGACCCTCACTGCGAAGGAAAAGCAGTGCACGTTAGGTTCACGTTTAAAAACCCCCAAGTAGTCGACCCCCCCCCCCCCCCGCTCCCCTCCAGAAAAAAAAGTCTCCATGATACATGCGCACAAAATAATGCTGTACCACCTCTGCCGGCCCGGGACCAAATCAAGGTCTGCCCCATCAACCAAAAATTTATTCCAATGCCCTTGCCGTCTGCGACTTCAGCTCACAGGTTTAATTCCTTGCTTATAGATTGTGTCGGTAGAATGGGCTCATAGCCACTGTCACCTACTCTCAATGTTGTTTTGATCTACAGGCGAAAACGTGGTCAGCTTTGAGAACTGATTCATCTTCTCAGATCTGCCGTGAAATATAACACAGCTTACGAATGCAGCTGTAAAAAAAAAAAACAACTGGACGTTGGTAATTTTACTGAAACATGAAATTGCCGTTTAGATCGCGGTACGCAAGACCTTGCAGCATGCACATTCAAGGGCGCAAAATGATACGGCTGCCTGATCGCGTTTTTTTTTATCATGATTTGACTTTTTATATAGAAGCTCTGGAACAGAACCAATCATTCGTAATTTTCCCCCATTTGTGGCTCGATGGCGATCGAATGTGCAGCGTGTGACCACCATATAAATTTTGCGCAATGAATATTAGGATTATGCCACAGAGAAAATTTACAACTCTGAATGAGGCACGCGCGTGCGTGATTCCCACGTTTGCCCGCAACGATAACAGAAAGGTTGCTGCTGCATGCGACTGCATTAATAGGGAGCTTTAGAATAGCGCACCGCGAGCCCTTGCGGTGCGGTCGCTGCCACTGCGCATGCGTCGTAACGCGAGTCGGCATTCACGTTCGCGGACCATACGCAAAAAATCCGGAATCGCGTGCGTTGATGACGGCCCGCAAGTGGCCCGCAAGCGCGTGTTTCGAGGCTACGGTGTCACTGCGATCGTGCGTTGCGGATCGCAGCAGGGCAAACGCTATTCTAAAGCTCATATGGCGCCCGCTACGCCCACAGCGCTTGCAAACGGTATCCTAAAACTCCCTAATGTTCTGTCGCTTCCCACGAAACGCGAAATCCGCTTGCGCTCTGCTTCGTAGGGCTATGTGTGCTAAACAAAGATGCAATTTGCGCACGTTTGTCATGTAGACCGCGGCCCCTCTTTAGACGCAAACCTACAGTGAATCAAGTAGCTTGGTTGCACGCATTTCTTGCCGCGAAAGTAAGTTTCTTTACCATTAATAGGGAGTTTTAGATTACCGTTTGCAAGCGCTGCGGGCGCCATATGAGTTTTAGAATAGCGTTTGCCCTGCTGCGATCCGCAACGCACGATCGCAGTGACATCGTGGCCTCGAAACTAGCGCTTGCGGGCCACATGCGGGCCGCCATCACCGCCTGTAGCCTCAAAACCAGTGCTTGCGGGCCACGTATGGGCCGCCATCACCGCACGCAATTTCGGATTTTTTGCGTGCGGTCCGCGAACGCCGACTCGCGTTACGACGCATGCGCAGTGGCAGCGACCGCACCGGCAGGGCTCGCGGTGCGCTATTCTAAAACTCCCTATTATCTATTTGACACCTCGATTCGACATGGAATGAGTTGACACCTTTTACAGAGGTGGCGCACTCGGCCGCCGTGGTTTTCATTCAGGTGGCCATAGCAGACGACGCCAGTGGTGAGGCATTATGAGAAGCGTAATACTTTTCCAGGGTAGTTATTTAGCTCTTCGTATAGTCAGAGAAGAAGCTGCAGCAGCAGTTTATTGATTTCGTTTAGTGAAGTACAACAAATAATAATAATATTAAGAGTAAACGCGAAAGTGACTGCGGGCTGAGCGCGAAAGGGTGGCGGCGCTATCCAACCACGTACCATGACGTACGTCACAGAGACGCCTCCGCATGGTGGCGCCACGGAATGTCCTCGCGCCCAATACGATGAATACACGATGAAAAGATGTGAGATGGCGTTACTTGGAGTGTTCACTAGAGAAACGGATTGACAGACACAGGAGGGCAGAAGGATGGACAGACAAAGGGATGGCCGCACGAACGGACGCACGGACGGACAGACAGACGAACGGACGGACGCATGAATAGATGGACGCACCGACGGTCACACAGATGGACGCATGGACCGAAGCAAGAATGAATGATGAATGGACGGACGGAAGCACGGACTTACGGACGGACGCTTCGCCCCACCAATCACCATTCACTCCGTGGATATGCTGTGGTTTTTTTTTTATTTCAGTGTTCTTTCACAATACTTCTCGTATAAGCTAGGAATAGCTAATACCACAAACTTAAGTACAGAATATTAGTATTGAAATGTTTAAAAGAATGAAGAATTTAGCTCGATGTTCTTTTAGTCTGACTGACAAATTCCTCTATGGCGTAGTAAACATCCCTGTAACTGTAGCCCAGAGTAGAGGCACCAAAAATAAAGAATAACTGATTCGGATATTTCCAGACCGGTTATGCTGAGTCTTCTTCTAAATGACGTTTACCGGTGACAGGTGGTGGTGGTGGTTGTGGTTGTAAGGGAGGGGAAAAAGGCACCTAATTTCTGTCTGCCTCAGGGACGACACGGCGCAGTGCCTTATAGGTGTGGGGGGAAGGAGGGATAAAAAGAATAGAAAGAAAATAGATGAATAAATAGACAGGCAAGCGACGGAAAATAGAAAGAGATAGGAAAGTGGGGATCCGGTCGAAGCAGTCCAAGGGCGGGGCACCACAATGCGAGAGCTGCACGGCTTCAGGAGGCCGCGGAGGGCGAACCAGTCGGCGGGAGCTACGCTGGCGTCGGAGATCGCGAGGGCACAGGAAAGAAAGTAATGACTGATTGTTTCGTCCTCCTTACAGAAGGGACACAGAGGAGACGGCGCTCAACCTGCTCTATCAGTTGAGGAAGGTGACACGGCAGCGAAGTTTAGTTTTAGCCATTTCCATTATTCTAAACTGCAATAACTCACCGTTCCAGGGAAATAATAGGTGCTTATATTCTGAAGAAGCTGTAAAGACAGGGTGAAGAAGCTGTCAAGACAGCTACGTTTAGCATTCCATCCCTTTAGATTCTCGTATGGTATCCCCTACAATCACAACAACGTCTTCCTTTTTCTCCTTCTCTGATGGCTCATACTGAATGCAGGGCCGAGTAGTAGAGGAACTCTTTCAGTATTTTTTTAGTGTACCGAACAAGAAGGGAAATCTGGGCTAGTTGTTAATAGTTCATTTTTCGATAACTCACAGCGCAAGAAGGAACGAGGACGCAGACGAACAATAAGATTGATTGATATGTGGGGTTCAACGTCCCAAAACCACTATAAGATTATGAGAGACGCCGTAGTGGAGGGCTCCGGAAATTTAGACCACCTGGGGTTCTTTAACGTGCACCCAAATCTGAGCACACGGGCCTACAACATTTCCGCCTCCATCGGAAATGCAGCCGCCGCAGCCGGGATTCGAACCCGCGACCTGCGGGCCAGCAGCCGAGTACCTTAGCCACTAGACCACCACGGCGGGGCAGACGAACAATAAGACAACACGTATACTACTCGTATGATCTAGATTTGACTAATATAACGAATTTAGGTACGAAATAATAACAATAAAATGGATGAATAATTCAGCTAGATATTCTTTTAGACTGACCGATCAATTTCTCAACGGCGAAGAAAACATCCCTGTGACTGTAGTTTAAAGTAGAGGCGCCAAAAAGAACACCTGATTCTGACATTTCCAGACCCAGATTTTGAAGAGGCGCTGTTATGAATATTTTTCATGATGACGGGAACCAGCTACGTTATAGAAACAAACGAATAATGATTTCCTCCTCATTAAAAAAGACGTGCAGAAGGGAAGGCACTATACTTGCTATATGCAGGTAGAAAAAAGAGTGGTAAGGTGGTGACCAAGTTTGGTTGTAGCCACTTTCATTATTTTCGACCTAGATATATTGCTCCTCCAGTGAAGTAAACGTGATGATGATGATGATGATGTCTCGAGTATGGCTCATAGCCACTCAGGCGGATCGGCAATGAATAATTAGACATGATCACGTATGAATTATATACATAGTGAGTTAAGCGGTTGCTCTTTTTCTTCTAAACCTTCAAATTTGATTCACACCCACTGTATGAAATTGTCCAAGAATCGAGTGCTCTCAGTAAATGTTGTGGAACTCTAGAATAACAGAGATTATTTGTATAATAAAATTACAAATTTAGTATGAAGCTTTGGTGGTCGACCCAACAAAAAAAGAAAATGCTCTTTGTTTAATAGTAATAGCTAATAAAATAAACCAACACCCCAATGAGAAATGATGTGTCGACACAGATGGAAAATAATATAGATTCGCTAGTTAGCCGATTGGTTTCATTGAGATGATTCCAGTCAGCTACGGGTACTTCCGCAGTGTGCTATGCCTGTACACCGGCTTCGTGAAGTGGCAATAAACAGTTGGTAGTCTTGTCTTGTCTCCTAGGAGATCTTGGCTCATACCCACATGGGGGATTGGCCACATTGTACCTCATAATAGATCATTTTTTAGTTGATAGTCGGTGCTCTTTCCCGTCTCCCTTCTCGTTTTTTTTTTTTCTTCAGCTTGCGCAGCAAGTCGGCCTGTCAAGACATATCTTTATTCGGCTTTGTTTTTATTACGGGGACTGTTCGAAGTGTTCTTAGTGTAAATGTTCTGCTCATTTGCGCTATATTGCACTATAGTAACCTTCTTTCGTTGAGCCAGAACGACTCGTCTCACGGCTAGCGTCTGTCGGTTCCTCCGAAGCCTGAAACGGAAAGAAAGGGAAACGAATACGCTTTGTGAGTGAGTACCGCTCCATACGTTAAGTGTTGTGGGTAGACGATTATAGTTGCACCCCGGACTGGTTGGTGATTGATATCATCCAAAGGAGCAGCGTATTCAAAACGGTAAACAGGGGGAATGGTACATGAACATACATACACAAAATTAATTATAAAAAATAATGTGCGTAGGTGCGTTGTGTCATCGTTTTGTCCAGTCTTGGATGCCCTATAATTCTGCTGCTAATAGCATATTTATCAACGGTAAATCACAGAAGTGACCGCTCTCTAAAAATAGGAGGATTGTTTTGCAGGAAAAACGTCTACCAACACTTGTCTCTTTTTTTTACACACAGTGGCATCAGATTCCACAAGAGATTCATGACTGTCGCCACTGAGACATCATTCAGAGGCATAATGTTACACTCATAGCTACATCTTTTTCTTTGTTTTCGGGGTAATCTTGCTTTCGTAGTTATCGTTCTATGTAAGAATATGTTACACCATACAATAATGCCCTCGGGTGCGGTCGATACTTTGAATAAATAAAATAAAACAAGCGGTGTTTTTTGACATCTTGAATGGTAGGCTCAACCCAACGATTCCGTGGGATATACGTAATGATATCCTTTGATTACTTACGGAGTGAAGTCGTATAACCAGTGAACAAAACAAAACACGAACCGTTGTGCAACCCTCTCGTACGGTGCTTTGCTGACCCGCAGGGCGCGGGTTCGAATCCCGGCTGCGGCGGCTGCATTTCCGATGGAGGCGGAAATGTTGTAGGCCCGTGTGCTCAGATTTGGGTGCACGTTAAAGAACCCCAGGTGGTCTAAATTTCCGGAGCCCTCCACTACGGCGTCTCTCATAATCATATAGTGGTTTTGGGACGTTAAACCCCACATATCAATCAATCAATCGTACGGTGCTTACCAGTAGCACTGACGACGTCGCTCGGCATGTCACCGACATCTGAAAAATGAAATAAGCTTACAGGTCTTTAACAGTATAGCACATTCCGTGATCTTACCAATGACTGAGCATCCCTCACTCGACGAACCATTTGCGAAGTATGACGCCGGTTGGAAGGCCCTTGCGACGGGAGCAGCGAACAGATGCCTATCGCCTGCGTCCCTGAAAGCATTGCCAATACAATGGGATGGATCAGTCGAGAAGAAAACTAGAATTGCGGTGCAGTCCACAAAGGTAAACAGGCGTGAGCGCGAAGCATTAGCTGCTGAACGCGTGCATCGAAAATGCTTGCCGCCACTAGATCACATTAAAGCAACGCTATTGAATGCGCCTGGATGCATTTTGCTACTCACCTTATACTTCGAAGTCCGCAGTTAATTCTTAATTAAGTTTTATTTCGAAATTATTTTATCTTTTGTTTATATTTCAGCTTCACTATAGTTCCTCATCTGTTTTATATCCAAGTTATTTCGGTAGTTTTGCGCCCTCGAATTCTTAGCCAATCAAACAATTTTTTATGTAAGACCAAAATTTTCAGATATTTATATCACTTTAAACCTTCCATATAATTATTGGCATTAAAAAAAAATGTTGGGAGCCAACTCGCGGTGTTGAAAATCTTTCTGCAGATCAAGCTCGTTCGCGTCCTCGAATTTCAGCCAACACACCGAGGTGGCCACCGGCGATAGGACGAGCTTTGTTCCGTGGTCTTCCAACCATGGACGTCGAGGGTAGGGGGGGGGGGGGGGGGAAGGTGTGCAAAAGGAGCACTATCTCCCCTCAAGCCACACCAGCACTTGCCACTCGAGTACGCAGGTTACTCCAGCGCTTGCACCCCCCCCCCCCCCTACCCTTGTAGCCATGATGCAACACGTTTTTGCACCCCCGGTGACAAAATCGTGCAGATGCCCATGCAGTTACAACCCAAGATATCGATGAACATTTCATAGCGAACAAGTCTCCTAACCTATCCTTGGCTATAGGCTGCAGCTTTAGTATACTGTATCCTGCCCCTACTCTATTAACAGAATAGAGTAGGGGCAGGAAACCAATTGCAGAAGTGGGCTTCAGAACCGCAAGTGATCGTACAACTGTAAATAGATGACTGAGCGTCTATTGAGTGGCTTGAAGGGGCGCAATAAAAGTTAGATATGATGGCGTTTGATATGCTATACTAAAAGAAGAGATTTAAGTTTACCTTCTTGATTAGAAAGCAGCAGCAGCAACAGTATAGCAGCCACGGCCAGAATATCCACGGAAACTCACAACAAACGCTTCACTTTAATTCTTCAGATTATGAAGATATTGCGATTGGTGAGGTCGCGGCATAGAGACAAAATTTCTCGTGACTCACGTGACTCTGTTCCCTAACAGATAGCCCAGTAGACCGCCTGCAGCAGCGCCTGTCCAGAAACCGGGACCTCCCGATGAGCTTCTGGGCTGTGTGGTTGGAACCCACCCTGCCGAGTGTATTCGTGCAAACAAAAACAAAACAAAACAAAGCACCCTTATGCACAGCGAAACTGAAAATTACCTTTCATGGCTATATATAGTGTTCGTGGTGTGAATGAGAATACTGAGGGAAGTGTAAGAGATTACCGGTCAGAACAATAGCGAGCGATGGTTCTGCGGTAAAGCATGCCTTTTTTTCAGTATTCAATGTCATCATTCTAACAGGCAAGAATGCAGTTCAAATGTGCGATTCCGACCTTTCAAACGCACTCTACATTTTCCGTGCTCCGGAATGCCGTACATATGGAAGTTTTGAAGTGATTCTTAAAAGAGAAAAGAAGAGAAAAGTGAGCCCCGTAACTGTCTGCTTCACAGTGCGACACCTCAACAGTAGCTCACGAGGGATGAGGGTAAGGAGGAATTAAAAGGACAGGATGAAAAGGTAAATAGATAGAGGAAAGAGAGAGCAAGGCGCAGGGACAGCGAACGACAGAAAACGATGGAAGTAAAGAGGAGATGGGAAAGACGGACACGGTCGCAGGAGTCCGAGGACGGGGCACCACTCGGCGAGAGCTCTTGTCGGCGTCAGGAGATGGCGTAGGGCGAGCCAGTTGGCCAGAGCTGCGCTGTCGTCGGAGATCGCGGGGGCACAACCGGTCGGCACAAAATCCAGCGAGTGAGTCCATATGAAAGTTTTAATTACGACTGTGATTATTAGTCTCAGCGGCGTACATTTAGGTGAATTATACTTTCAAAAGCTCCGCAGAATGAGCAACTTCATATTTACGAAGTTAGGAGGCTTGAGATCATGCTATAAGAAGGATTACACTAATTTCAGAGATAAATTTCTGATAGACATGTGATAGCATCGCATTAAATCCGCGCTTCTTGGCTGGTTGAGGACAGATGGTGAAGTAATAACTGATTCGACACGCGAATTTCTGTATACTCCACGCAAAACAATTATCGATGAAAGTTGGGGCTTCTGGATAGTCTGTGCTATGCGATTGAAACAGTGGTCTGCAAAGCTTGACGGAAACCATACTACTTCTAAATGTTTAGCAAGGAAGCACGAACAATCCAACCACGTGTGACAATATACATAATAAGGAGCATTGCGTAAACTAGGACCCTAATAAATATTTTTTTCTGCTTTTTATCCAGTGACATTAGAACAGACGGTACTGTTGGTGCTTGCTCTAAGAGACGTGAGGGTCAAGTAGAGTGCAAGTAACTGTAGTTTCAACAAGCACTTTATTTCGTGATCACATTATTTTTCTGTGTATTTACGAGGCTTTTTGTATACGAAATTCGATAACCATTGGCGGAAATAAACGAAATTCTGGACTCCCTCCGGCTCTCCCCCCCCCCCTCACCCGCTTTACTTACCTCGATAAAATACTGTGATATAATGAGGAAATTCTTCTACTTCACAAACTAAGTAACCTCAACCTTGATAGAAACGTGCTACAATGGATTGAATCATTCCTTACCCGCCGCACCCAATTTGTTCATGCTAATGGCTTTAACTCTTCTTTCAGCGAAGTGCGCTCTGGGGTCCCACAAGGATCCGTCCTAGCGCCCCTTCTATTTCTTATCTATATTAATGACCTCCCTTCAAAATTGTGCTCTAATATTCATTTGTTTGCAGACGACTGTGTGATATTTCGTAAGATTAATAATAGTGACGACATTAGAATCCTTCAGTATGATCTAACCGCTGTTTCTAACTGGTGCCAAACTTGGCTGATGGAATTAAACATTAACAAATGTAAGGTTATGCATGTATCCCGCAACCCCAAGCATCAGTCAACTTATTACCTAAACAACATAGCTTTAGAACTAGTTACATCATATAAGTACCTTGGAGTGCACATTACAACTAATCTCAGCTGGTCAACACATATTGAACATATCATCAACAACGCTAATAGCATGTTAGGGTATTTACGCCGCAATTTTTCTAGAGCCCCATCGTCACTAAAATTATCGCTTTACAAATCCTTAATACGCCCCAAGTTAGAGTACGCAGCATCAGTATGGGATCCAAGCCAAGAAAATCTAATCGCTTCTTTCGAGCTTGTTCAAAATAATTCCGCTCGCTTTATTCTGTCAAACTATAACCGTACTGCCAGCATATCTTCAATGAAAAGCAGCCTTTCCCTTCCCTCTTTATCATCACGCAGGAAACTTTTTCGGTTAACCATGCTACATAAAATATATTATCATTCCTTCCTGCGCAACGAACTCTTACCCCAACCACTATACATTTCCCATCGCATTGACCACCGTCACAAGGTTGGCATTAACTATTATCATACAAAATCTGCCACTCAGTCATTCTTGCCCCGTTCGTCCCGGGAATGGAACCACCTTCCCGCTGAAATTGCGGGTATCACCGATAACCAACTGTTCCGTGCTGCCTTAGCCAATATTGTATATGCAGAAATATCTGATGTTTAATCTGTGTTTGCGTGACCACATTGTTGCGATAATACTAATTTGTTTTGTCTTTCCTTTTCCTTTTTATGTACACAACGTTTTTTGTAACCATGCTACCTCATGTTATGCCTTTGTTCTGTACCACTCCCCTCTGTAATGCCTTTGGCCCTGAGGGTATAATAAATAAATAAATAAATAAATAAATAAATAAATAAATAAATAAATAAATAAATAAATAAATAAATATGTCAAAATTATATCAGAGCTGTGATTTAAGAAAATGTACCTTGGTGGCACTACACGAAGTTATCTTCACCATTTATCGAGCTTTGAAGGTCCCTGTTGGGGTAATGGATAGTGGGGAAGCATACATAAAAAATAACGTTGAAACATTAATGAAATAAGTAAAAAAAATAATATTTACAAATCTACAGAAGCTGGAACACGGTACCAGTCAAGCACACGAGCTTCTCGCAAACCTCCTCTTCAGTTACGGCAAGCGCATTCCATTTCCTGTCGCCGACAAGAGCTCTCGCCAGTGGTGCCCCGTCCTCGCACTCCTGCAACCGTGTCCATCCTTCCTGTCTTCTCCTTACTTCCGTCGCGCCCTGTCCTTGCACCTTGGTCTCTCCTTCCTCTATCTCTCTACCTTTTAATACTATACTTTTATTCCCTTCTCTACCCCCATCCCTCGTGAGCTACTGTTGAGGTGTCCTCCACCTGAGAGACAGTTACGGGGCTCACTTTTTTTTCTTTTCATTTAAAATCACTTCCTCCACGCAGCTAAGTTACCCGGCACACAGCATACCGTCAGCGCGTATTAAGCTACTGTACCAGCTTCTATATAACTGTATGTAGCATACACAGTAATTATATCCTGCCGAAGTCGCATACGGTGTTTTGGTCTTCCATAAGGTGAAATGTAGCTCAGCGAACGGGCTAAGGCGTATCATCCTCACTTACAGGAGTTAGGGGCCGGCTGCTGGCTGGGTGAGACGTAGTGCGGATTGTAAGGTGGAGGGTTGTCGTACGGGTTGGGAGGCGGAGGCAATGCATATCCCGCGGCTGCAGCTTGGGTTCTCATTGGTTGGAACCCAACACCGGTTGACGAAAACTCCTGGCGGTCGTGGGAAGTGCGGCCGAGTGGAGTGGGGCCGCCATCGCGAAGGGAGAAGCAGTAGAAGCACAGGGAGCAGGCACCAAGAAGAGCAAGGACTGCAAATATGGCGTTCCAGAGAGATGGAAGCGCGCTGGTAGGCGTCGTTTGGCTGTGATGTCCTTTGTGTTCGTGCTGCCCGTGTCTGAAAAAGGACGCCGCGTGCCGTCACATACTTCTTTATACGTGCAGCAATGTGCGTCTTAATTTTCCCGATATCCGTAGGCGTGCGCAGGCGCAGTTTTACCCTGTACGGAAGGGGTGGTGGAAAGTTCGTTGCTGCGCCCCCCCCCCGCCCTCTTTATTATGTCAATGTATATGGCGCGGACATTGCGCCCACCCTTTTAGGCAACTATAAAGAGGCCTATCTCCCCCCCCCCCCCCCCTCTAGAGCGTTGGGTTAACTTTAGTGCTTCGAATGGCAAATATTGGGTGGGTCGATCTTCTCTACTCAACATATGCATGCAAAAAAGACAAGAACACTTTAAGCCTTGATTGATTTGTGGGCTTTAGCGCCGTTCCACGCGCTTCCCGCACAGCCGCAACGCATGTGCCGGGACCCCTACGCACGCAAGCGGGGAAAAATAAACCAATTGGCAACGCTGCGGAGGGTGAAAGAGCGTCGCCAAATGGCTTATTTGTATCCCACTTGCGTGCGGTAGGGGTCCAGGCACGCGCATTGCCATTGCGGCTGTGTGGTAAGCGCGTGGAACGGCTCTTAACGTCCCAAAACCACCATATGATTATGAGAGACTGACACTCTAAGCCCGGACAACTGATAAAAATTTCAACTCACGAGTATTTAGAATGGCTGTCAGTGGAATCTGAGAGGTGTGTTACTGTATGAGATCAATTGTGTGCGTGGTATGTATGTACATCGGTTTCGCTTTCTTGCATTCGAAATGTGTGATAACATTCGATAAGCTTCTGTTAGATGCTGTTTGGCCGGTGAGGATAAGATAAGCTAGGTGACGCTATGTCACCTAGCCTATCTAGTTACGCTAGCTGGTGGTTACTCTTAGGTGAATGTTTCAGTGAGATTCTAAATTGCGAGAGCGTGAAATATTTTCGCTCCAAAACAACTTCATAGAATAGTTACATCAATGAAACAAGCGAGAAAATAAAGGGACCTGACTGGGTGGGCCAAATACGTCAGCGCGGATTTTTCTACTGACTGCAAGACGGGACTGTGAATGACTGCTCATATGAACTACGCGCTCTATAAATTGCATTTCACTCCTATTTACCGAGTTTTCTTTTCGTGAGTTAGGTAAGCTTTCCCGTATTGGTAATGCCGCTTGTGATTTGTTGTCGCATTGAGTATGTCCTAAATATAGTGCAGTAATTAAGCCTATCTTACTGTCATACTTAAACTAACGTAAAGGCAAACTTCCGGTTGTTCACTAAAAGGTCACTTATTGTGAACGGAAACCATAAGATCTCAGGCCATGCAGAAAAAGAGGGAGTACTGCTTACGTGCCATGAGACGGGTTACCGTCATGAGTCGTCCTCTCCAGATAGTATTCTAACTGTTGTAGAACAAAAGAGTGGGAGTGAGTGAAACAGCTTTATTACGTCCACAATTGACGCGAGCTTTTTTAACGTGCAACTGAAAGCCAATAAAAGCAACATGGTGAGAAATATGAGAGCGCGTTATTCAGTCGTATCAGTAAAATAAATGAGAAAAGTAAACGTGCGCAGATGCAGATAAAATGCAAGGAGTGGCTAGATACCAAGCCAGAAGCGGTAGCCCGATCCATGTGTATTGGTTAAAATATCGCTTTTACCACGCCTCCATAACAGCATCTATCTATCTATCTATCTATCTATCTATCTATCTATCTATCTATCTATCTATCTATCTATCTATCTATCTATCAGAAATCAGAAAATCAGAAAATTTTTTTATTAATAAAATTCAGTACAAGTGACAGGAATTTAGTATACAGAAGGAGGTCCCATAGTCAAGTGACTGTATCGGGACCTCCTGTACAAATGCAATGAGTTATTAAACACATTTAAGCAACAGGAGCGTAAGTATAAATCAAAGCGTACAACTGAACGCATAAAAAATAGAGAAAAAAAAAAAAGCGATAGAACAGTTTAACAATCAATATACAAAACTAAATAATAAAAGGAAATAAAAAAAACAAATAAAAAGAAATACAAAAAACAGACCAAACAAAAGCATACGTCAAATAAAACAAGCAGTAAGTCTTATGGTTAGTCCGCATGAAGCAAATACAATTTATACTGTTTCTTAAATTGATGAAATGAACTGATAGATTTTATGTTAAGTGGAAGAGTATTCCACAATGAGATAGAAGTGAATTTAACAGTTTGTTTGCCATAATTAGTACGTATACTGGGTAGAAGGAAGTTGTTGTTTAGTGCAAATCGGGTATTACTATAAATAACAAGATCAGAAGACGGGAAAATGGTAGGGGGAAGTTGATTATTAAGAAGTCTGTAGAAAAAAATGCCAAGGTTGAATTTAGTAAGTTCAGTGAGAGTAAGGATGTTATTTTCATGTAGTAAAGATTTAGCATTAGAAAAACGTGGGCTGGATGTAATTAGTCGAATAGCATGATTTTGGACGATTTGAAGAGACGAAATGTGAGTATTGTAAGTATTGCCCCAACAAGTTATACCGTAGGTAAAATGAGAATGTACGAAAGAGTGATAGAGGGATAGTAATGTGCTGCGTGAGAAGTACGGGCGCGTTTTGACCAAGACTCTTATACCATATGCTAATTTTTTTTTTATGTGAGCAATATGTCTCTGATATTTTAAATTGCAATCTAGAAGGATGCCAAGGAAGGAAGAAAATGAGCAAGGAGAGATAGAGTGGGGGCCAAAAGTAATATTAGGTGCTGATGTTACATTCCGCTGGTGTGAGGTGAAAACAACAAACTTGGTTTTAGAAGCATTAATAGACAACATATTAGTATTACACCATTTGAAAATACTTTCTAAGTCAGCATTCAAAATGGTTACAAGAGATGAGATGTCTTTATGAGAGGTGAATATGGTGGTATCGTCGGCGTACAAAATGCATTGTGATGAAGACAGACACTTGGGCAAATCATTAATATAAATCAAAAACAGAAGTGGCCCCAAAATGGAGCCTTGGGGCACACCAATGTTAGTGGTTCGCTGTCGGGAATAGACGTTGGAAATAGAAACAACTTGAACTCTGTTGTGTAAGTAGCTTTTTAGTAATGAAAGAGCAGGGCCGCAAATGCCAATGGACTCCAGTTTAGTGAACAGAATATTATGATTTATGCTGTCAAATGCTTTTGTTAGATCGATGAATATTGAGGCAACTAGGCATCCTTCGTCTATTAATTTTTTTATCTGATCAGTAAGATGGATAAGCGCCATCTCTGTTGAGTAGCCATGGCGAAAACCAAACTGAGAGGAAGAGATAATGTTAAACTTGGAAAGATATTTAGTTAGTCGTGTCTCAATGAGTTTCTCAACCACTTTTCCAAGGAATGGTAAAATACAAATAGGACGGTAGTTGTTTAGTAATGATTTATCCCCCTTTTTAAAAACAGGGATAACTTTGCCACGCTTCAATTCATAAGGGAATACACCATTCTTGAACATCAAATTAACAATAAATGAAAGAATGTCTGATATTATATGCACAATAGATTTTATGTTAGCAGGATGGATCTCATCTATGCCAGCACTAGTCATTTTTAAATTACGAATAACATCAGTTATTTCATCCGGTATTGTAGGAAATAAAAAGAATGAGTGGGGTAAGCGAGAAGTATTAATGCTTTCTGTAGGAGAATTGGTATTATCAGGGAAGAAGAAGTTGCTAAAAGCCTCAGCTACTTCTGAAGGGGAATCATATTCTACTCCATCAATTATAATTCGACGTACCTCGTCTTGTCTCGAGTTCCTGTTTAAAAAAGAGTTCACAATCTCCCATTTCTTTTTAGTGCTAGAAGCATGTTGGATTCTTTCTTCAAAATAAAGTCTTTTGGCAGTTTTAAGTTTGTAGTTAAGAGCATTGCAGAAGATTTTATATCGGGCACTTAAGTTCTTATTAAAAGGTTGTTTTTTAGTTTTTCTATACAAGTTATCTCGTTTGCGCATTTCTGTTAATAGCTGTTGCGAAAGCCATGGATTATGAGAGAAAGCGATGATTTTTTTACATTTTGTTTTGAAAGTGAATTTCATTAAATGCGTTGAAATCAGTGAAAGAAATTTAGAAAAAGCTTTCTGTGGGTTGATTATTGACTTAATTTCAGTCCAGTTAGTGTTAGCAACAGCCGTTTTAAAACTTTCTTTGTCCAGCACATATCTTGTGTGAGAAAAGGAATGCGGTCGAGCATTAGTATTGAAGCGTAGGATGATGGGGTAATGATCACTGATGTCAATGTGTAAAACTTTTGCCTCTGGTGGGTCTAGTAAATTAGAGAGAGCATGATCGATGAGTGTACATGAGCCTGAAAAATCTTCACGCGTGGGAGCGTCAATCAGGCAATCATATCCGTAACCATGAAGCAGACTAGTATAGTTGATACAGATGGGTGATCCTTCATCTAGTAAGTTAATGTTGAAATCACCCATTATGACAACATTTTTATTTTCTATTGAAATTTTATGCAAAATATGGTCGAGATTAGTACAGAAATCACTAATTGGTGAAGAAGGAGAACGGTAAACACAACCAAATATGAGGTTCTTATTGTCACCAGTCAAAAAGCAGTTATCTATTTCAACCCAAACAGACTCACAGTTATCAACGGTTAAGAATAGGTCATGTCTTCTTCGATAAGCTATTCCAGAAGAAACAAATATGGCAGCACCACCGTAATTACTGGTTATTCTGTTGCAGTATTCAGAATTAAAGTTATGAAAGCAATATAGATTTTTGTCATCGTCAGACAACCAAGTTTCAGTGATGGCAATCATTGAAAATGAACAAGAAAGTGAAGTGAGGAAACCGTCAATGATGTCAAACCGTTTATGAAGACTTCTTGCATTAAAGTGAATAATGGAATGAAATCCATTCAGAAAAGAGTGCAATTGATCTGGTTTTAGTACGGAAGCCATGATTGTACTATCCAAAGTATGAACAAACAGCTTTATACTATTTTGTTTAGGTCAGATTCGTCCCGAATGCGTAGAACTTTACTAGTAGTTGTTTTCCTGGCCTTAATTTGGCAGTTGTCAGTCCACAGGAACAACCATTTTTTTTCTTTTTTCAATGAAAGAGCTTTGGAGAAGAGAGTCTTGTTACAGGCAGTGAGATGCTCATTTACAAATACGGGAAATTTGGACTGACTAGACAACCCTATATCACTAAGACAGAGCCTGGCTTTACGCGCTTTGCTAACAAAATCGGCCTTCTTGGTTCTAGAACAAAATCGAGCAATGATGTTTTTCCTGTCAATAGATCGGGTAGGCACGCGATGAACAATATCGAGATCATAGGGCAAAATGGGACAACCAATTTTGTCCCCCACTGTTTTCAGGATTTCAACACAGTCTTCTCCTTGGGTACATGGAATGCCCTTGATCTCGACATTGCTGAGACGAGAGTACTGCTCAAGCTCCTCGACCCTGCGGGTCAATGATTGGTTCTGGGATCGGAGTTGCGTATTTTCATCGGACAACGCAGAATTTTTGCACCGCATATCCTCAAGAAGTCCATTCAAATGCTCAACACTGGAACTCAGCGAGTCAACTTCTCTCTTAAGTTCAACAACGTCGATCCCAGATTCCTTCATTCTCAGCAGGATCTTACCAAAGATGAGCTCACTTGTACCTTTAGCTATATTGTTAAGCTTGTCTTCCAACGCCTCAACTTGTTTTGACAGTTCTGCATTCGTCGGCATGGTACAAGTAAGAAACACACTCAGGAAAAAAAAAAAAAAAAAAAAAAAAAAGCGAGAAGAAAAGATACACTTGATGGCAGCAGCAGCAGCAGCAGTGAAAAATTAACAAGAGAAAAAAATTGACGTCGGAATACCTGCGTAAAACAGAGGATTCAGGTTTAGATGACGCTCATGCGATGCCGCTGCTGCCAGTGAAGAGTGGGCGTCAATGCCGGCTTGTTTATAGGGTGTCGCCGCGATAGCAGCGATCTCCAGCGGTGGACTTGCCGATATCAGCGACGCAGCACTAAGAGGCTGCGCAGTCGCAGATTCACCCACGTGGGCGACTCAGCGCTGTCCAAAAGAGCTAATCGGCCGCACAGCACCACGAAGATGATCACCGAAGAAACAGCCACAGACAAGGACGGCTGCGTAAAACAGAGGATTCAGGTTTAGATGACGCTCATGCGATGCCGCTGCTGCCAGTGAAGAGTGGGCGTCAATGCCGGCTTGTTTATAGGGTGTCGCCGCGATAGCAGCGATCTCCAGCGGTGGACTTGCCGATATCAGCGACGCAGCACTAAGAGGCTGCGCAGTCGCAGATTCACCCACGTGGGCGACTCAGCGCTGTCCAAAAGAGCTAATCGGCCGCACAGCACCACGAAGATGATCACCGAAGAAACAGCCACAGACAAGGACGGCTGCGTAAAACAGAGGATTCAGGTTTAGATGACGCTCATGCGATGCCGCTGCTGCCAGATTCTATCTATCTATCTATCTATCTATCTATCTATCTATCTATCTATCTATCTATCTATCTATCTATCTATCTATCTATCTATCTATCTATCTATCTATCTATCTATCTATCTATCTATCTATCTATCTATCTATCTATCTGTCTATTTATCTATCTATCTATCTATTTATTTAATTTCACTGCGTTTTCATCGTAATTACTTTAAAATGCGTTCATAATCTGTGCTCTAATTTATGTACACTTCATTCAAAATACATCGAAGTTTAGATCTCGGAGTTGATTGTTTAATTTCTCACGCTTCAGGTACGAAAGTCCGATTAACTTATTCTTAATTTTAATTTTTTTATTTCCTTCCGTCACTTTTTTATGCCAGAAGAATTTAACAGAAGTGGATGTACCATTTCTATCTAATCATAAATAATTGGTATAGAAATGATTACTTTCTTAACATAAAAGTAATGAATTACACTACTAAATTACCAGCCACGAAAGTAATTGATTTAATGAAGCATTACAGTAACGAACAATATATGTACGCTAATTTCGTTACTGCCAAGCTTGTTTCCAGCCTCGGATGTGACCCCTTTGCGGTAAGAAACAATGTGCAGAGAAAACGCGTTCACCTGCACCTTGACAGTCAAGTTTGCGAATAAGCTTTGTTGAGGATGCAATACTAGCTGTTTCAGTGTGGAAGATATGACAGTTGTAAACGCATGACTCGCGTGAAGGGAATAACAGCAGTTCACACTCACGCCACATGAACCAACGAGGACGTATTCATCTCGCGGGGAATCGTATCCTTCGCACGTAACTCGAAGGAGGCCGAATTTTTGAGATCTCTTCATCTCCGCCTTGCACTCCCACTGCAAATGAACGAATGAAGACATTCAATAGCCAGAAGTCAACCATTTAGTCAATGTCAAAAGATGTCATGGCTTCACCGAACGATGTTCTGCAGACTCACTAGAGGAATTCTTCGGATTGTGCGCTATCTATATCACATTATACGTTTTTAGTATCACTATGCTTTATCAACCATGCAAGACAGTAGATGTACGCCCCTCTCTCCAGATGGCGATTGCCGTTATCGGTATGCAAAACTTGAAGGGTCAAAAGACCAAGTGTTTTTCAAGCGAAACCACAAGTGCTCGACCACGTCGTCACTTATACGGGTGCAGGTGTACATAGGAAAAGTTAAGCAGTTTAGCTATGTGACGAAGATTGCCACGAAGTGAATGAAATGTAAGCGTGAACTAATCGATAGCTGATTGTGAGACATTTAGAATGCGCAATTCTTTTCTATGATTGTTTTCCAACGTGTTTGTGACGGTGTGGTGCAGTGCTTAGGTTCTCGCTTGAAAAACGCCTCTACTTCCAAGAATGAATAGAATGCAAAGGTGGCAGTACACAATAACGAACAGGTGGTAGTCGGCGCCAGTAGCTTCTTGTTCATTTCCATAAGTCCGTATGTCCCCTTTATTTAGCGCAGCTTTCGTTCCATACGCATGACCATTGCTGAACGTTCTGTTCTCGAACGTGTTTTAAGGAGCTTCAACCATGCCTGCCGTAGAGTATACTATAGGAAGTACTAAGTGTACTAGCAACGACAGCGCTGACGTTTTCTTAAGCAAACGGCAATTTAGAAGAAAAAGAAAATGGCTTTTATGCTCATCCTATGCGCATATGCGTCAAGGATCACGTCAGTTTTCGAGGATAAGGGGGCTCCAATAACATATTCTGACCGCGTCTTTATCACATGAAAGCAAGATCGCCCAAGCAGTGAATACGATGCTCTGGCGCCTAGGCAGCTGCTATGTTTTCGTACTGGTACTTTATGGAGCTGCGTCCGTGACCGCATAGAGAAGTTATCGATCACCCACGACTACGTGACATAAGAAGCGACAAATCCGTGTGCGACCTTGTGAATGAGCAGTCCCGTGGCAAGAAAGATCACCTGCACATCCTGGCCGTCGGTACCCCGGTTGTAGCATTGAACGACCGAAGGCTGGTTTCGGCAGCCCGCGCTGCCCCCACGGCAGTTCAGCTGTGGCACGGGGTGGGAGCGGCGGCCGGCTGTGTACTGTCCTTGCTGCAACGTGAGAACCTGCACGTCCTTCAGCTTCACTTTGTCACCTGCGCACGTTAGCACGCAGGCAAGTGGTCGTTTTCACGTTTCAGTGCGGCTGTAGAAAGTAGACGGGGTATACCTTAACGAGAAAATAGACGCTCTGAGTGCTTGTGGGAAAATTCGTGCTGTACTGTAATGGCAAAGAGTTACAGTGCAACGGGCATTCCCTCACTTCTCGTTCACGATGTTAGTGCACATTTACACTTACCACGTCGTTTCCTGTAGCTGCAACTCTTTCATCCAGTGCAAAGAATCTGGATGACATCGCTAGTCTTAACGACAAAGGCATACAGGCAAGAACAGGGTCGCAGAAATCCGGCTAGATTTACCTGACAAACAACTTGAGAAATGAGCAAAGATGCAAAGGAAAACGGCCACAGCGGTAGTGCAGCTCATCTTGGCCAGTGGCGCGATCATGGCTCTGGAACCTGTCGGCAAGCCGATTTCGCGGAGGTGATGACGTCGTGTGTGATCACAGAATATTTACTTGTGGGTTCGTATGTGATCTGCGTTTAGTTTTAGAAGGCTAATCGAACCTTGAACAGCAGTAGCTTGCTCGATTGCTTGCAGCAGCAGCAGCAGCCTTCGGTAACCTTGTTTGCCTTCTTCTTCTATCCACCGATATGTGGCACGTGCTGTGTTGCAGACGATTGGTTAGGGCTGTATAAAATTTTTACGGCAATAAATAATAATTTTGAAACTCACTTTCACATCATTGGTTAAGTGTATCAACATACGAGTACCAATAAGTTTAAGTAAAATTCTGGGACAAGCGACAGATGTGAACAACAGAAAAAAAAAAGGGGGGGGGGGGAGTGTTAAGAGTTGAACGCGATTGCAATATCCTGTCCCTCCCGGCTGCGGCGGCTGCATTTCCGATGGAGGCGGAAATGTTGTAGGCCCGTGTGCTCAGATTTGGGTGCACGTTAAAGAACCCCAGGTGGTCGAAATTTCCGGAGCCCTCCACTACGGCGTCTCTCATAATCATACGGTGGTTTTGGGACGTTAAACCCCACAAATCAAATCAATATCCTGTCCCTAGTGCGTTCTTCGACCAATCAGTGCATACTTTTTATTGTATGATATTTCTCGAGAAGTTCGAATTGTGGATTATTACAATGTAATCGATAAAGTTGAAAGTCGCTTGCGCAGGTGAAAATTTCTGATATGGCTGTATTCTGTGTATTGGTAGCATGCTTCAAACGACGAACAATTATGTGCATGAGATCTTTTTGAACTTGTTATGCACCCACTACCTGGTGTTAAGGGAATACGCGCAGTAACGCGTGTATCATTCGTAATGGGTGGCCGGCTTTGAACCACGAAGTCTGTGGGGCTGCTATCACCCATGTAAAGTTGTTTGCGCGCGCATAGGCCGCATTTCGGGTTCACGACTACCAAGCGCTAGGTGGCGTTTTGCTCGCGAGGATGATGTCACAGAGTTTTTCAAAGCACTGGGGTTTAGGGACAGGGAGGGCAAAATAGACTTTAGGCGTGTAGAATTAACTAGATGGTTGTCTGATTGGTGGCTAAAGTCAAGGCACGAGTGAAAATTAAACCCTTCACTGCAAAGTACCAGTCCCCAACTTTACTATTTAAAGGGAAAAAAAAGATAAATCTAGTGGTTAGTTCACTTAATATTACGGCTAGGTGGCGTTAGCCGCCGCCCAATCTAAAGGGTACAGCCACATCCATCCATCCATCCATTCATCCATCACCATCATCATCATCATCATCATCATGGTTGTTAAAACGGTAGCGCGGGCGGTTACGCCTGGCCTTGTTGGTGGCAGAGGAGAGAGAAGTGGTTCTCTTTGGCGGGTGGCGGTTGGCGCGAACGGTTGTCTGTACTAATTATGAAATGGAAGCGCACAACGTTGAAGCAGACGGAAAGACAGGGACAAGCGCTATCCCTGTCTTGTCCCTGGCGCTTGTCCCTGTCTTTCCGTCTGCTTCAACGTTGTGCGCTTCCATTTCATAATTAGTCATGTATCACCAACTCGCCCAATCAACCATTTTGAGGTTGTCTGTAGCGGTGAGTCCCCGGTGCGCGGCACCGCGGGTTGCGTGCAGGGGACCCTTGTGGTAAGTCAAGTGTTGCCGAAGCCACTTCGAGTGTGTTCTTGTGTTTGTTAAGTTTTTGAGCGTTTTGTAATACTGTGTAAGGTTGTTTAGGTGGTTCACAATTGATGTTATAATAACTGGGCTGACAATATCGTCGTGCTGAAAGTATTTAAATATATGTGTGTTGTTTGTTCTGACCGCGGTCGGTTTGTTTCTACCACGTCTACTGTGTCCGTTCACTCCGTTATTGTAATGAGTCGTTATTATGATGACATGTTCTGACTAACAATCGTAATGTACGATTTTACGGCGTAAATTTCTATGAAAGGGAACACGCAAGGGAGTGGCCTGCGCTCTGTCGCCGCTGCCTATACAGCCGCATTAACTGACATATAAAGAAAGTGCGTCCGCTTATTGTGCCATCTGCAAGCGAACGAAACAAGTGATGACCATTGGACAAGCGCTGCTAAGCTGTGCTCACGCTCTGGTCTCTCAACGGACGATGCCGCCAAAAGCGGACGCGCTTTCTTTATCTGTCGGCTGATGGTGCTGTAGGCAGACGCAGCAGAGCACAGGCCACGCGCTCGTATGTTCCCTTTCATAAAAATTTATACTGCACCTCGCAATATTACTGCGATATTACACGTTTCAGTGTATTGCCTGTATACAGAAGGCACGTGTTTGTAAAGCCCGAGTTATTTCAACTACAATTTCAAAGCAGAGGAAGTTACTTGAACTGCGTTTCCAAGGTGGCTGTCTGGTGGAACACTTGCTCGCCACGGTATCGTCGTGGGTTCGATCCTTACTCACAACCCGAAAAATTTTAATATTTATTTCCATATCTTTGTCGATTTTTTGGTCACCCACAAGATGACGATTTTCTGCTCACAACCAACGACACCGACACTGTAATATCTGTGAAGCGAGCTTTTTATATGCTATCGCGTTTAAAATCTGCACAGCTTGCTCCAGTGGGGAAAGGCTGGACTAACAGTGGAGCTTGCGGCCGAAATAGAATAGTAGCAATAACTTGCTAAGCATGGGCTTAATTAGATGTACAACTAAACATAATTTTGCATCATTAACTATGCCATGATGAGAATAGGCTTAGCTGTAAAGGTCCCCTCTCTCTTTTTTTGTTTCTGTGAGTTTCATTAATTTGTGTATTTAGAACAAACGTTGGGCGAGTAAGACGTACTTTTATATATGGAAGAGCTTTGTGATGCCCTTGAGTAGAGAGAGAGAGAGAATAAAACATTTATTTGCGACCAAGGAAGAAATGTCGGTCAGTGGGATCCGATTGGCACGGGCCGCTGTCCTTGCTCGTCTCACGAGGGCCTCTTGGTTCTTCGGTTCTAAGCTGGACAGAGCTGCCTCCCACCCTACAGTGTTGTGTTGTGCTCTGGGTTTTAGAGGTGGATTGTGTGGGCATTCCCATACCATGTGGTACAGGGTGGCTGTTTTATTGACGCAGAACCTGCACTGTGGTGCGTATGTGTCGCGATCTATCTTGGACAGTATGTATGGACTGGGGTATTACAAGGTCTGCAGGCGACGTTACGCTACCTAAGATTCTTTACTGAGCTTTGGCCCCGGGGGTGGAAGTTTCCGTCTTTCGAGTCTTTGATGTTCTAGAATATTTCTGTATGTTAGCAGCGGGTCCATACGCATAGCCGAGGGTGGATGCGATATGCCAGGGTCGGAGGTCCGGAAGAGTAATTCTTGGGCCGAGGCATGGGCGAGCTCATTGCCTCTAACTCGGCAGTGGCCGGGTATCCATATCAGCCGTTTCCATTCACCCTCTGAGCGTGAGGACGAGAGTTGTGTAAGAAGTCGATGCGCAATGGGGCCAATGTAGCCTTTACAAAATTTTCGGTGGGCTGCTTTTGAATCTGTTAGAATGAAGATGTCCTCGAGTAGGCACTGCGTGAGATATGGACGCTATCTAGCAGTAATTTAAAGAAACGAAGTTTTTTAGAACAAAAAGTAACTGGTAGATGGCAGCACCATAAAGTTTTGAGTTAGAGTGCCTCGATGCGCGCGCCCCCGCTCAGCGGAGCGCGCGGGCATCAAGGCACCCTAGTTTTAGTGAAGTGTAGGAAACGCCCGTTTATTTGTTTTTTTTTCGGTCATAGCGTCACATTGCCAGCGCCGCGTAATAAAAACTGCGATATATATATATATATATATATATATATATATATATATATATATATATATATATATATATATAGTCCAGTAGATCCTCCGTGAGTGGTCACAACGTGGTTTCAGACCACTATATATATATATATATATATATATATATATATATATATATATATATATATATATATATATATATATATATATATATATATACGCATCTACACATTTTAGAAATAAAGTAACACACTACTTAATGATCCATTGCTGACGTAGTGCCCAAATAGGCGCATTAATTGTTTTTTGGTTGCCAATGTTAGAGTTCTAGTACACTGTACCAATGTCAGCATGTATGAACGAAGAAACCAGATCAAGATGGCTGGTCGTTGAGGAAGGGGTTAAACTTCCGCCATTCTACTGAATCGGGTGACAGACAGAAAAAGTAGGAAGAGACATAATGTTTGAACACTGTTTCCTATAATTTGTTCCATACCACGAGGAAATAAATTTCCTCTAAACACATACGTACAATTTACAAGGTCAATCTAAATAGGTCGCGGAAGTCGGAAGGTAACGTGGTCTGAAACCTATTGCGATGGACATTAACAACCACGTGACAATTGAAGCGCGATTAGATGAGAAGGGCAGGATTAATGAAAACAAAATTTAAACATTTATTTTCAATAGTTTTATTTTTATTTGTCTCAAAAAGTTAGTAGATTGCTTTAGTAAAGATTTCGTCTTAAGTATGTTGTTGTGCGCGCAAATTTTTTTTTCGTTTGGGTTCAGAAACAGCGGGCCCATACAGGCAGTCTGGTAACATGGGCCACTGGCCCACCGGTTTCGGGAACGCATATATGGTCGCGCATACAGGTAATTTTCATTAAAGTATCCTGCCGCCCGGTTCTCAGATAGATGGCGCTCACCCCCTCTGTGGGTTAAGGTCCCTAGATGAAACAAGTTTCCAAGGTAGCGACACCTTTCCCTTTCCTCTTCGCTTATGTTCCTGAAGCGCCCCCTAGAAGGTTTAAAACTTCCATCCAAAAGCGAATGTTTGGGTTCCGTTGCTACGGTGAATAGATGTAAATGAAACAAAATGGAACGAAATAAGACGTAGAATAAACAGTTACCTTTATGAACATAAACGGCACAACACAAGAGCAAGCGAGATGTGCGTTACTCAACCGGCAACGTTGTGCAGTTCTATACTTTACACCACTAGCCATGGCGTCTCGCGTAGTACATTTTAGTTCCACGGCCGCGGTATTTCGTCCAGTTCTAACTAGTCCACTTCTCCGATTGTGTTTTGTTCGTTCTGTGACACAGTGAACGTGCTTCTTGCTGGATCCTGTAAGTGGCCACAGGGCGTGACGTGGTGACGATTGATTACAACCGGCTTGTGCACACGCAAGAAAAAAAACTACGACCAGACTGGTACGAACACTCGTCCAGCAGCACTGCGATGACGTTTTTTTTAAATGGGCCCATTTGGACAATCGTGATGCCAAGTGATTCTGATGCGATGCTGGGAATTTCCTGAAAAGTGAGAGTTCTACTGGTGAGGTGCATCGAAGCAGCGCGCTTCGGCTCAAGCGGGAACTGGTCAAGAGTGAAATGTTTCTGAAGGTGCGTTGATTACAACCTACAGCTGCTCTGTATACGTGCATACCCACATGTATTTGTACCAACTGGCATGCACTAGACACGCATTAGACGCGCGCCTGGTGTTTCAATAAAAACCGACAAGTGAACTCGCTTCGCATATCCGCGTCGACATACGTTGACGGAGTTGCACGAAAGCATTCGCGTGAAATGGTTCATAGTTGCACTTCATGGTGCGCTTCATCTCGGAAAGCACGAGGTAAGTTGAAGAGAGCGAAACCAATTTCTGTTGTTTACGGCAACGCAGCATTGCTGAAAAACGCAGATGTTGCATTGAACGAGCATGGCGAAACAATCTTGGTCGACTTGGCGCACACCGAAACGCTCCTCCTCTTCAGTTTATGTTCTGGCTACGATTTTGTCTTTGGTCACGTCGAGAATCCGGCTGGAGCCATATGCGCATGCGTACTCGTTTTGAACCTTTTGCATAATAATAAATAACACCACCAGCCATTTGCAAGATCACGTGCAAGTAATGCACCAATTACAGACGCGGATGGCAGAGAAAAAGAGGAGTAATCGAGAGAGTGAGGAGGACGGCTCGAGAACAATGAGTGACGCTACCTTGGAAACTTGTTTCATCTAGGGACCTTACTGTGGGTGAGCGCGATCGATCTGAGGTCATCAGCTAGCAGAGCGTGTGTGTTTGTTGGGCATGTTCTTAGGTTCGGCGCATCGCCAGGTAAACGAGGCATCAATAGAGGAGGCGCTATAGCTCACTTTTCCGTGGTGGTTTCTAGCATACCACTGGTAGTTTACTTATTTTTTATGTGCTGTTTACTTAGGTGACATTTGAGAGCTCATCTATAGCTCACAGAACATGTAGATAGCCGCTCTTGTGACTACCGACTGCTTTCGCTAGCGCATGGCAGGCGTGCCCTGACCTTATGTGACTGGGAACGCAACAGGCAGGGCAACGAGACGCTGTACTCTACGGCTGCCAAATCTGTATTTTCAAAGCTGCTGTCTAGCTGCAGTGGTTTTCGATGATTGGGCAACGCGAGATTTCAAAATATTATGCTATTGTGCTCGTGAGCAGTTGTCTCACAATTGCCTCTGCAAAGTTTTTTGTGCATATTGCAAGTACGTCATTTGACTAATAAAAGAACTTAGCTTCCTTAATCTTAGTTTTTTTTCTCTTCGCATGCGATTAGCCAGGCACAAGGCGCAATGAAATCGCGTAATAAGAAAGACACGTAACAGGCCAGCAATCAAGAAAAGTTTCAGTTTCGCGTCATGTAGAGCAAATGCACGACGTCGCTACTGCTTCCGGTTGTGGCGTCATATTTAATTTGTTTTTTTTTTTTTGCTGTTGTCTCCCTCTCACGTAGATGTCAACGGTGGCAACGAGCCGCCGACCTCTGGATCCACGGGCTTCTTTGAAGTTACGCTACCAGTTTACATATACCTTGCACATTATCCGAAGAAAGACTATTGTCTTGAAAAGTGTTCGACTTTTTAGGGTGCTCGTACTCTACTCTCAGAGAGAGCGAAATCCGTCCCAGGTACAGAATCACAGACACAAGACAACGCCATTGCCGACAAAAGCATATGTGAGCCTGGAAAGAGTAATCAACAAATTTCAGTACTTCGTACTTAACTATGGGAGAGCAGTGAGCCTTACCGATGCGATTAGAAGAAGTAGGTATCGATTTAGAGTACTTAGTACTCTACTACACAGAATCACAGATACAAGACAACGCCATTGCAGACAAGAGCATATGTGAGCTTGGAAAGAGTAATCAACAACTTTGAGTAATTGGTACTCAACTATGGGAGAGAAGTGAGTCTTACCGATGCGTTTAGAAGAATTGGTTAACGATTTAGAGTACTTGGTACTCTACTACGGGAGAGTACAAAGCGGTCCCGAGGGATGCGTTTAGAAAAAAATGGCAGCATATCCACGGAGTGAATGATGGAGAGTGGGGCGAAGCATTCGTCCGTCCATTCGTTCTTGCTTCCGTCCGTCCATGCGTCCGTCTGTGTGACCGTCCATGCGTCCATCCGCCCGTCCGTGTGTGCGTTCGTCCCTGCGTTCGTCCATGCATCCGCCCCTGCGTCCGTTCATGCGTCCATCCATGCATCTATCTGTGTGTCCGTTCGCCCATCTATTCAACACTCCAAGTACCACCATCTCGCATCTTTTCATCATATATTCCCCCTATAGAAGCACCGCCATCCAGCGGACATTCCAAGGACTAAACGAGAGGTGGCACACGCACACTTTCTTATGGCTTGCGCTTCGGGTCTACTTCCCACCTTTAACCACCTCGAGTTAATGGTATATACTAGTCCACTGTATTCATGGCACTGCGGCCCAACGCTCGCTAAACCTTTCTAAAACCAAGGAGGTTACGCCCAGCGAGTATAACGTAGCAACCTTTTCCTGTCAGATAGTGCTCGATGTACATGCCAATGCCTGCTAATGGGAAATGAGAGACAGGAGAATTCGGCCTTTACTTTCTTACGACTTGCGCTTCGTATCTACTTCCCACCTTTAACCACCTCGAGTTCATTCATGGTATGTACTAGTTCACTGTATTCATAGCGCTGCGGCCCAACGATCGCTAAACCTTTCTAAAACCTAGGAGGTTACGCCCAGCGAATATAACGTAGCAACCCTTTCTTGTCTTGTGTGCGTTGTTGAACAATAAAAAATTCGCAGCGTGTGCGTTAACTAAAAGCCAAATTCTCCTGTCTCTCATTCCCCCTTAGCAGTCATTGGCATGTACACTGAGCCCTAACTTTTATTGTTGAACAACGCACAGAAGAAATCTCTCACCGACACCGCCTTGGAGGTCAAAATGTTAAGAGTAAACCTCATAAGCGCGATAATGCACGCGACAGCGACAAGCGATGCTATTAGCGACGAAACTGGGCGCTCGCGCGACGTGTCGCGTGCTCGTTTTCGCGCGATCTCTCGGTTCTCCAGATTTGGAAACCGTCGCTCATCGCCCGGAAGTGCTGGGCTCAAGCAGCCAATAGCGAAAAACCGGAAAAGACAAAGACTACATAGGTGCACGTGACCCTGTCCGAGTCACGTATGCGCAACAAGAAATAACGCAATGTTTATTACGCATGTGCATATAAAAAAAAGTGCTGCAAGGCACTCATAAACACTTTCCGTTCCATTACACAACAATATATCTTATTTTTAAATTGCCTACCGCTCACTACGCAGTTTTCTTGGTGCGAGTAGACGGCCTCATGCCAGCAACAGTGGAGTTCGCTCGCCGAAGCCGTCGCGTGAATGAGGTTTGCCTGCGCTAGCGACTGATCGCGCGAAGACGATCTACGTCGCATCGCTCGTCGCTGTCGCGTGCATTTTCGCGCTTATGAGGTTTGGCCCTTATACTTGTTACACACTACAATGGCCACGAGGGACGAACGGGTGCCGCTATAAAGAGCTTCGCCCCTAAAAATGTTGAACGATTTTGAGTACTTGGTACTCTATTACGGGAGAGTACAAAGCCGTCCCGAGGGATGCGTTTAGAAAGAAATGTTGAACGATTTTGAGTACTTGATACTCGACTATGGGAGAGCAGTAAGCCGTCCCTAAATCAGGCGTGATGGATACGCACGTGACCCCATTGTGGATTGTTTTGAAAGCGCACGACGTAAAGAAGCACTTACATTGCACATCTATCTCCTCAATCACAATAGGTGTGCTCGTTACTGGCTATATTATCTGCTAAACTACTGAGTTATTCAGAAAAGCAAACAAATACCATCCTGAATTCTCGCAAGTACCTCGCAAAGAGCAAGCCGCTTTTATTTGTCATGAATCGTAAGATTTAAGAAAACGAACATAAACGCGCTGCGGCCGAGGTCTTGCGTTGCACACTTAAGAGACAGCTCAGTTTTCAACAGATCCCGCGAAACGGCGGAGCGGAGAACTCTATAGCTCCGCTGTGATAAAGAAATGCTTGATGCAGCATAGTGGTGCGCTGAATGCGAGACAAGCGGTGGTTTTCACAGATTGAGCATGGCTACGAATTGTAGAGTGGTAATAACAAATCGCTTTTTATTGTATATTATTAGATTAATGTGTGGTTCTCTCAGGCCATGTGCAATTCAAAGTGAAAACTTTCAGAATATATATGAATCACTACAGTACTTGAGCGCATAAACTGTGAAGAATCGGTTTGAATAGTTGGGTTTAGAGGCGTGTTGCAAAATTATATGGCCGTCACGTAAGCGAAGACTTTTATATAGTCCGGTTATTAACACACACGCGCGCACGCATACAATAGGAGAGAGAGAGGACACCGGTGGCTGTGGCGGCGGACAAGTACGGCTCCAAGTACGACCTTTGTTGTGATCTCATAGCAGCTTTCGCTGTCAAATGTTTAACAATAGACCAATACTGTCACGTGGTCGTGGCGTGAACGAAGGCAGTAGTCAGCTTGTCGAAGAAAAAAACTTTTATTTGTCCGGACTTGTGGCTGGGCAACTGGAGGTCAGACAAGGATACACACTGGCAATGATAGCGGCGACCAGAGCGTCGGCTATCGATAATCTGATCCGCGGTAGCGCACGTCGGCATTTGTATATACGTGGCATTGAACACTCGAGCGTTATCGATAGTGGATGAGTATGTTCCAGAATAAACTCAACCGTTGCCGCTTGCGCCCTTCAGTCGAACAGATATTGCGAACATTATCTAGTTATCTCAGACATTCTCGCGCAGATTGCGTAAGGCAGTATGTAGTGTGGCGATCAAAATTTCGGAAAGCACGGGAGCGCGAGGTGTGAAGAGCACTGTGGCGCTCTCTCACGGCTTCCAGAGAAGCTCAAGAGAGTTCACTGCGCAAGTGCATCCGTTCCTCCTTGCCAGCTTGCGCTTTCGCTCCCTTCAACTGCGCGTACACCGGAACGCCAGAATAATCGCGAGGTGTCGCTTTTGCAGGCGCCGCGGAGGCGTCGAGTCATGATATCGCGACACAGTATTTCGCTTGTATAGTGGCAGTGAACAGTGCGCACCCCTTTCTGCGCCTTGGTTCCAGACGCTCCGCAGCGGCGAGAAAACGCACATTACGTCAGTGTTTTTTTTTTTTTAATCGACACAAGTGATAAGAATGCCGAGCTGTGCTGGATCTTGGCGAAGCACTCCATGTACGCCTTTTCTCCACCGTGGAAGGTCTGGAACGAAGGCGAGGAAGCGGTGCGCACCGAGCACTGCCACTTCAAGCTAGATACGTATTTGTCGCAATATTATCACTCGGTGCTTCCGCGACGGCTGCTAAAGTAACACCTTGCGATTTTTTGGGCGTTCCGGTGCGCCCGCAGTTGAAGAGAGCGAAAGCGCAGCATAGGAGGTAGAAAAAAAAAGGCTGCAAATCCACAGAGTGAATGATAGAGAGTGGGGGCGAAGCATTCGTCCGTCCATTCGTTCTTGCTTCTGTCCGTCCACGCGCCCGTCCGTGCGTGCATCTGTTCATGCGTCCGTCCCTGCGTTTATGCATGCATCCACCCTTGCGTTCGTCCATGCATCCGCCCCTGCGTCCGCTCATGCGCCCATCCATGCATCTGTCTGTGTGTTCGTTCGTCCATCTATTCTCCACTCCAAGTACCACCATCTCGCATCTTTTCATCATATATTCCCCATATAGAAACACCGCCATCCAGCGGACATTCCAAGGACTAAACGAGAGGTGGCACACGCACACTTCCTTATGGCTTGCGCTTCGGGTCTACTTCCCACCTTTAACCGCCTCGAGTTCATGGTAAATACTAGTTCATTGTATTCATGGCACTGCGGCTCAACGCTCGCTAAACCTTTCTAAAACTAAGGAGGTTACACCCAGCGAGTATAACGCAGCAACCCTTTCTTGTCAGATAGTGCTCAATGTACATGCCAATGGCTGCTAATGGGGATTGCAGTGTGCGCGTTCACTAAAAGCCGAATGCTCCTGTCTCTCATGCGTGTATCGAGGAACCACACCATGCGTGTATCGAGGTTCTGGAGCCACCCTCGGACCCATTCCCGCAGCGCGCGAAGTGGGACCCCCACCAGATCTATATCGCGAGGCTACTCCAGGTCTCGTTCTGGTTCACGTCACGGTTCTCGTTCAGGTTCCCGGCCCGGGTCACGCTCCGGCTCCCACTCTGGTTCCGGGCCTCATGCCGGTTTCAGGCCTCACCCCAGTCTCACTGGGGTCTCGCGTCAACGATCGCCTAGCCCATCGGCACCACCATCGCCAGGCAACGCCAACAAGAATAAGCGGGGACCTCTCACTTGGGCGGACGCCGTCCGGAGAAAAAGAAACACTACATCACAGGTAGGGTCGGTTTCACTCCCAGAGCATGATACACACACCACATCTGAGATAGTGATCTTAGAGCACGAAATTGCGATGATGAAAAAAACAATGCGCAAACTCACAGTCGCAATTGCCGAACTAAAAACTGACAGAAACGCACGCGCTGCTACGCCCACAACCGACAACGACGACAATGCAGTCACCCCGTTGCAGCCGCAACCCGTAGGCGCCGGTAACGACAACGGCGAGAGCGCAGCCAAGAAACGCATGGTCGCCCACGACCAGCCAGCTTTAAAGGCAGAGTTAGAGGACATTAAGAGCACGCTATCGGCGATTAAGGAAAGCCTTCGCTTTCTTGGCGAAAGCATGGCTCTCGTGCAGTCTACTCTCGCGGTACACGGTAATCGTTTGGGCCAAGTGGAGCAATATCTTGATCACGTCGTCGCCCCTGCCGTTGCCGCGGGTAAGCCGTTGTCGCAACGTACAGCCGTGCCCAATCCACCGCATCACGTGGCCTTTATGCACCCGCCGGGTGCTCCGGCCGACTCCTAAGTGCTTCAAGATGTTCAGGCCAATTGACGAGTTGCGAATCTGGCAATGGAACTGCAGGAGCTTCACCCACAAGAAAGCTTTCCTGCAGCAATACCTCCGTGGTCACGAAGCCAAACCTCACATCATGCTATTAAAAGAGACTGTAGTACCAACCGCCACGTTTTCCGGATACCAGTGGTTGCCCGGCCCCTCGGGAGGACGCGGTATCGCCACCCTGGTCGCTAACAAGATTACCTTCACAGCACACAGTCTCAATGTGCCCGAAATTGAGCACGTTATGGTCGAAATTCTCCCTGGCAACATATCACAACAAAGCGTATACATGCTGTTAGGAATTTGCTCTGTCGCGATGGTAGCGGTGGCGAAGAGCGGCGAGCAGTCGAGCGGGCTTCGCTGAAGCCTTAGCCCCAAGGTGAAACAGGGAGGCAATCCGTTTGGAAAACAGCAACAAAAGTAGCGTTTACTATCGCAGGTTGTCGTTTTACAGAGCCGGCCAGCACGACAACGTCGGCTGGGGCAAAATCTTCTTAACATGGGGCCGGCTCGGCCTTAAATAGCGTCTTTGGTCCATTCTCTAAGACCAGTTCTCGGGCTCGGAGGGGGGGAGACGTAGCCATACCCGGAACTGCAAAGTGGTCCGGCGGAGGAAACGACGTTATCCCCGGACTGCACGGTTCTTCTGCACGGAAGGCGGCGCTGGGAGGGGGGGAGACAGTTCGTCGAAACAGGGCTCGATCCTGCGAGACGCGCTCCCGAACGAGGAACATGTCTGTGGCACAACAGCACCCCCGCCGCCAGACAATGCATCCGGAGTTTTGAGCCGTCAGCGCGGCTCGGAAGGAGGGATGCTGGTTGACCGTCGGTAGCCGTTCCGCTCTCTCCGCCCGTTGAGACTTCCAAAGGCCTGCAGATGTTCACTGGAACGACGGAGTCGAACACAAAGGCGAACCACTCCGGCCAAAGCAAGCACCCTCCAAATGCTGATCAAATCGCCAGACCAGCAGAAACGAAAATATTTCCTCGAGATTTAACTGAGCTAAAAAAAAATAGCATCACGAGCAATGTATCTGAAGAGCAATACATAATGTGGACACTCCTTTACAGTGCATGACACTGCTAAACCAAACAGAATTTTTTTTTTTTCGTGAGCGATTCTCGATTGTGACCCGGGCAGATTAGGGACGATCGAAGCTGCTGAGTTTAAATCAATTTGGCCCCGAAACTACAATTTAGAATACCAAGCAATTATGAATCACGCACATTGGCGTCGCTTGCAAGCGTCAGACCGCTAAACAAAACAAAGTCATTCAATAAGCCCTAACTCAAGTTGCTCAGCCAATGAGCATCCCAACAAAATAAAACGCGCTTGAAAAAGTAAGTAAATAACAATGAAAATCAAACTTGCGCGCATTCGACAGAACAAAGTTAAAAGTTAACCTACACCGACGTGCAAAATAACACGCAATGCTAAACGCAGAAGGTATCTTAAACAGGGGCTTTTACTATGCCTCCTCTGTTAAAATAAAGCACACCAGCTGTTACCTTTGAAATATTATGAAAACAAATTTAATCCAACCAACAAATTAATGTGAGCTTCTGCGATGACAAGGCAAGTAAAACTTACAAAAATTTAGAACCATTCCTTGCTCATCAGCAGACGACAAAACTAGAAAAGTTATTCTGAAATTTAAATACAAAAAAAATACACTCTTGGTAACAGCAAGGTGGCACTCTCAGACGAACTCTGGGAAGTCGCCCACTCCATAGCTTTCGTGGGCTGCGGTCTGGACAAAAGGACGACGAAAGAACTTGATCGCCGAACTCAGTAGTAGCGACTTTTGACCCGCAGCCGCTGGACTCTAAGAAAAGGGCATCTGCAGTGCGTCGTTTACCCCTCCGGTTTGACCAGTGACCCTTTCGCCACGGTGGGGAATAACAGCCTTTGTTACCACTCAGGCGTACGCGATGCTTCTCCACGTGATTGCCTCTACGCGGCAGCGAAAAAGATGAGACCAGGCGATGATCTTGGCGTCCGAATTTCACTGAAACTCGGTTTTTCTTGACGGACTTCCCGCCTGATCTCAATCTCAGTGATGGTCTGAGATTCAAACATTTCCCACAGAGCGTTTTCGAGATCCTACGCCTACTACTAAACCGGGCGCCTCGAATGAAGAAGTCACAGCATTTAACGGCGGCTTTAGTGTGCTTGGCGTCAGTCGTCTTTACCGCGCTATGCTTATGCCGGCGCCTCTTTCTGTCGGAACTTCTCCCAATACTAGCAGTCTCGGCACACTTACTCACAAGTGTGCTGCCTTCTTTGTGTGGAGTTGAAGCTCCCGATTTGTTAGCTAGCGTTCCCTCGGGCCCGTTGCTAGCTGTCTCTGCCTGTGACAGAACGGGAGTCCCGATGGCTTTGAAGCTAACCAACACGCTTACAGAGCTATCTATCGGTGGGGGTCTATCGCTGTCGGGGATAGCCCTTTTTCTCTGGCCTTCGAAGTCGGCCTTTTCCGCTCTTTCACGAGCTTTGTTCTGTAGCGCTTTATGTCGCGCATCCTGAGGTTTCCGATGGTCCTCAGTGTCCGGCTCTCTCTGACGCCCTTCAGCGGCTTGCACTTCGCGACGGGCCTCAGTTTCTATAGCTTTTCGGCATGCCTTTTCTTTACGCGCTTTTTGACGCGCTTCTACTTCTAGCGCTCTTCGGCGAGCCTCATTTTCGCGCGCTTCCACCTCGATCACCTTACGCCGAGCCTCATCTCGCTCTCTCTGACGCACATCGGCGTCCTGCGCTTTGCGATGGGCCTCAATTTCTAGCGCTTTGCTGCGCGCTTCAGCGCTGTACTTGTACGCTCCACTTTCGCAGTCGGTAGCACTCATAGAAGCAAAGTGGCGGAACAAAGCGTATTTAACCCTATCAAAGTCATGCGCTTCCTCGGTGGATAAGCACTCCAAAACGCCTGCGACTTTGCACGGAAGCAACGTGGCAAGCTTTTCGGACCATAAGTCTCGCCCAACACCAACATCGTCGCAGACCCTTTCAAAACTAACGAGAAAAGACACAATGTTCTCGTCCATTCTGAAGAGTTCAAGTCGGTATTGTGCTCGTTGCCAATTAATCGCTTCAATTTGACGATCAAGCTCTTTCATTCTGAGAGCATGCTCTCTCCTTTTGCGACTCTCTTCGGCCTTCCATTGTTCGTGCCTTTGAGCTTCTTCGGCCTTCCATTGTTCGTGCCTTTGAGCTTCTTCGGCCTTCCATTGTTCGTGCCTTTGAGCTTCTTCGGCCTTCTGCTTTTGCTCACAAATAAGCTCCCAAAACTCGTCAGCTTCCTCGGCCGTCACATTCTCTGCCCGCATCACCTCAAGAATCGCTTCCTTTGTTTCAGCGGACCCGGCGGAAATCCCCATGGCACCACAAATTTCAAGGAGGTCCTGCACCAGGTACTGCTCCATCGCGATCTCGTCCCTCGTGATGCTCTACTATTGATATTCACCGTACTCTAAAGCTAATCTCATGGTCTAGAGCACGTGAATATTGAATTATAACCAATAAAAAACACAAAACACTCTCCTAACATCTGCCTGTGCTAGAGAGGTCTGGCGAAATGAACAGTAAACGTTGGGCACTCACCCAACCAAAGTAGCCGACGATGGTCCAACTCGTGGCTGCCGTCGAACATTATCAGGCCTTCAGGGATCCGGTCCAACTTGCCAATGTTGAGATCCGGGGTTGCTTGTCCCAGCTTGACGAACGGTGAGAACAGGGTAGCGTATCGCAGCGTAGCCAAACGCTATCACGGCGGTCGTCCTCGTGCTCAGAGATCCGATCCAACTTTTCAGCCGTTGAGATCGGGGTAGCGGGTCCCAGAGCAGCAAAACGTTGAGGACAGGGGTAGCGTATCCCGTAGCTGCCAACCACTGTTAGGAATTTGCTCTGTCGCGATGGTAGCGGTGGCGAAGAGCGGCGAGCAGTCGAGCGGGCTTCGCTGAAGCCTTAGCCCCAAGGTGAAACAGGGAGGCAATCCGTTTGGAAAACAGCAACAAAAGTAGCGTTTACTATCGCAGGTTGTCGTTTTACAGAGCCGGCCAGCACGACAACGTCGGCTGGGGCAAAATCTTCTTAACATGGGGCCGGCTCGGCCTTAAATAGCGTCTTTGGTCCATTCTCTAAGACCAGTTCTCGGGCTCGGAGGGGGGGAGACGTAGCCATACCCGGAACTGCAAAGTGGTCCGGCGGAGGAAACGACGTTATCCCCGGACTGCACGGTTCTTCTGCACGGAAGGCGGCGCTGGGAGGGGGGGAGACAGTTCGTCGAAACAGGGCTCGATCCTGCGAGACGCGCTCCCGAACGAGGAACATGTCTGTGGCACAACAATGCTCAATTTATACAGTAGTCCCAGCCACCATAGACAAAGATTCACACGCTTGTTCCAGAAAGCTGTCCGTCTCGCGGGGCCTAACCCGCTAGTGATTTCAGGCAATTTTAACGCCGCACATAGCGCCTGGGGCTACACGTACGTGTCACGGACGGCTATTTTCGGCGACACCGCGTCACGGCAATTGACGGGCGCCGTACTCCCCGACTGACCGTGAGAAACGGCGGCACATGAAAGGGAACCGATAAGTGCAAAATGGGGTGCTCTCCTTAGAACGTCGCCGCCGACAGTTAATCCTTTTGTAACTGTGGCGACGTCTGCAAGGTCGTAGAAGGCCGCGGTATACCCCGAACAAGGATTAGACTACAAGGCGCACCGACTGAGAGCTAAGTGGTTGACCGTTCCCACGGGGAAAAGCGTGGGAAACGCCCTGGTGGCCAAGCCGTATGACAACAACCCGACAGGTTGTCACTCTCGCTAGTTGCGGGCCCTCTCCCAATTAAAAAGGGGTGGGGTCAAAATATTTTTGGGGCGGAGTTTCCCATCAATTAAACGCACATGATTGGACCCATGTAGAGGTCTTTTGTCCTCAAGGAAGAGAGCGAGGAGACGCGAGGGGGATTTAAGCGCAAGATTTTGCCCTGCTAAGCAGACTAGTCACTGACCAAGATGGTGTAGAAACAGATCAATAAGCATCTCTTCTAGAAGTTTTTAGTGTGGCTCTGTATCGGCTGGCCACCTAAACTTAGCCGTTCGTCTAGTTGTGACGCGATATTAACGTCTGCAACGTAGACATCGGGACTTCGCCTCGAGTTAGCTCAACCTGCTCGAAGTCACCTGCAAGCACTAGCCTCCCGGAGCCACCAGCGTTGCAACACCACCGACATCGCAGTCGTGCCAGAACTCTCTTCGACTTCTCGCTTCCGATCGTCGGGGACGCAACGCTGCCGGTCATCACACGTATGCCTTCACCTGTTTATATCTTCGAACTTTCTCCTCCGTCGTCCTATTCTTGTTAGTTTGTGTAGTTTGTAATAGTTCTCTCTCGTAAGCTGATTTATTGTTTCTGTTATATATTTCTTTAGTTGTATCAAGTGTCGATGTATTTTGTTAGTTGTATTGAAGTGTTGTATTAGATCCCGTGTTGCTGCAATATCACTAGAGTAAAGTTTGTTTTGTTTTTCCACGTATCTGATCTCTTCACTGTCTCTGCTTGCGTACGGAACGAACCAACCTGCTGTCATTCCCGTCGCCGACTTCGCGCTGGCGACGCTAGAGTGGCAGCTTGTAACAAAACTGGCGTCCGCGAGACAGGACGTTCCGTACAAGAGTAAGACAGTGAGGGGTGAACGAGAACCGTGCGGATAGCGTGGTGATAGAGCCGCACAGTTGAAGCGGTTGCATCCTGCAATGATTGCGCTGTTTTTATAGTGGAATTATAGTGACAGTTTGCAGTATGGAGTGTATAGATTTGGATAAGTGGATCGCGTACGGTAAACAGTTAGGCCTCGAGGGCGCCGAACTGAGACAATGGGTTATGGAGCAGCAGGAACAGGCGCAGGTGTTAGCCAGAGAAGAGCGGGCACTGGCCCGGGAGGAAAAAGAAAGGGAGAGAGAACGCAAAGAAAGGGCGAAAGAACGAGAAGCGGCAAGGGAAGCGGCAAGGGAAGCCGGAGAACGGGAAGTGCAGTTACTGCAATTAAAGATTCGCCTCATTGAGGGTAGCAGGGAGAGCCGATCCAGCAGTGAGCACGGCGATGCCGGCGAGGAACTGTCATTTGAGCGAGACACATGGTGTCAAGGGCTACTCACGGTTCTGCCTTGCGAGGCAAATGAAGCTGTTGCGCGACTCAGTCAGCAGAACGCGAACAACTACGAGGTAGTTAAGGCAGAGATGTTCCGGATATCCGGAACTTCTGTCTGGACAAGGGAAGAGCAGCTCAGACAAGAGTCTGAAAGAAAGCGCGAAGCAGAAAGACAACAGTCTGAAAGCGAGGCGCGTCGGAAAGCGATGGACGTTAAAGTGTGGCAGGAAGCGCTAGAACCAGAGATCGCGCCAGAAAAGGGCCCGCGTATTCTAGAAGGCATCAAGGTAGAGTATGCTGAGAACGAGGCCTTGGCCGGTCTGGAGGTAGAGACGATGTCGAAAGACGCTCCTTGCGTGGATGAGGAGAGTGCCAGCAGCCCTAATGGGCCCAGTAAGATGCTGGAAACCTCCTTCGTGCCTCAAGAGTACGATTCGACATCGTCAAATGTAGGCATGATTAGCACAGTGGCGAAGCAGAGCGAGGACGCGACGCTTCAGGAATGCAGTGATGCCGTCGGAGAGGGCCCAGTTAATGGCTGCATCAGTGTGGACCAAGCTAATTTGGCCCGACAGTCCGTCGTGGCGCAGAGTTCAAAAAGCGTCATCGGGAGGGAAGACCTAGCACTAGCTCCAACGAGCTTCCCGACTTCTGAGGTCACGACGCGACATGATGATGGCATCGAGAGAAAAGAGGCAAGCAAACATCGCCGAAAAAGAAAGAAGCGAAAGCGTTCGGCACTGCCTAAGCCTAGGACTAGTCCCACCCCGTCGCCAGAAAGACAAAGGGGTAGGCATTCAATCAGTTTTAGGAAACGTCAATGGTGGCGTTCAGCCTGGCACAAGCGGCGAGCCAGCTTTGGAGGAGGAAAAGGAGGTGCATCACCCAAACGAAAGGCGCGTTTTAGTTCGACAACTTCAGGAAGGCGACCTTGTCCGAAGGGTCAACGTCGAAAGATCACAAAAGCTAAAAACCGCGTCGGGGCGAACACAGAGGGACAGTGGCCTTAGTTTTCCCCCTGTTTCTGGCGTCCCTTTCAAATTCCTGAGTGGAACAGGCCAAAGTGGAAAATGAGGTGTGACGGCAGTGCACTGCTTAGAGTTTGTGCATTTTGTATCCTCTGGCGTGTTCGAAAAAACCGCCTGGACCGCGACCCCATCGGGTGCGATTCAGGCGAATCTATTGTAGAAAAGGGGGCACGGTCAGTTGAGTAATTGTTGCACGCGCGTACTAAGTATAATTATTCAGGGCAACATTGGAGATTCATGTTTGAGTCGTTTTAATTTTGTATAGGTTACAAGATTTGATGTAAAGTTTTCAAAAGGAAAACCGCCGAGCCAAAAGCTGAAAGTTAGCATCGAATTAGTTTAATCATGAGTGCGAAAATTTGCATGAGGTAAAACCCGAGAAAATGTGTCATTTTTCTAGTTTTTTTTTCAAAGGTTTAGTGTGGCATCGTATGCCTCCACTGCCATGGGGATGTGGCATGAATGAGCATTTGAGGAAGATGTTAACATAAACCGAGCGATTTCGTAAATTGATTAAGATTGGCGTGACACGGTACAGTTGTCGTTGCGCGCATTGAGCCGGATATAGTTCTTGAGGTCTATGAGCATGTTGTTTTTTTTTTCCTTTGGTCGGTTGTTTTCCGTTTGTATGTACGTATTTCATTGTATAAGAAGTGTATTTTGAGTTATTTTCTTGTTGCTTGGTGCATTGGTTGTTTTTACTTGCTGTAATGCACATTGAAGGATTGCACTACAGTTGAGGAGCGCACCTGTTCCGTTTTATTTTGTAGTATACATTCGTGCAGTGTATTCTGTATTGATGGCTACCGTACACGGCTATTTCCTCTTCTTGTTTGTATGGCGCATTGATATTGTTGCGTGTAAATGAAGCTGGTATTCTAACCATTGTTTGTTTTTCCTTTTGTTGTTACTTTGATGCACTCTGCCTATGTTGTGTATGAGAGGGACAGTCCTCATGCCTCCCTTGTTGTTGGTGTTTTGTTCCTTGTTGTCGAAAAAAATTCCCCTCCGTGCGAACAAATGTTATGAATAACATTCTGAAAGTGGGGGGCAATGTCACGGACGGCTATTTTCGGCGACACCGCGTCACGGCAATTAACGGGCGCCGGACTCCCCGACTGACCGTGAAAAACGGCGGCACATGAAAGGGAACCGATAAGTGCAAAATGGGGTGCTCTCCTTAGAACGTCGCCGCCGACAGTTAATCCTTTTGTAACTGTGGCGACGTCTGCAAGGTCGTAGAAGGCCGCAGTATACCCCGAACAAGGATTAGACTACAAGGCGCACCGACTGAGAGCTAAGTGGTTGACCGTTCCCACGGGGAAAAGCGTGGGAAACGCCCTGGTGGCCAAGCCGTATGACAACAACCCGACAGGTTGTCACTCTCGCTAGTTGCGGGCCCTCTCCCAATTAAAAAGGGGTGGGGTCAAAATATTTTTGGGGCGGAGTTTCCCATCAATTAAACGCACATGATTGGACCCATGTAGAGGTCTCTTGTCCTCAAGGAAGAGAGCGAGGAGACGCGAGGGGGATTTAAGCGCAAGATTTTGCCCTGCTAAGCAGACTAGTCGCTGACCAAGATGGTGTAGAAACAGATCAATAAGCATCTCTTCTAGAAGTTTTTAGTGTGGCTCTGTATCGGCTGGCCACCTAAACTTAGCCGTTCGTCTAGTTGTGACGCGATATTAACGTCTGCAACGTAGACATCGGGACTTCGCCCCGAGTTAGTTCAACCTGCTCGAAGTCACCTGCAAGCACTAGCCTCCCGGAGCCACCAGCGTTGCAACACCGCCGACATCGCAGTCGTGCCAGAACTCTCTTCGACTTCTCGCTTCCGATCGTCGGGGACGCAACGCTGCCGGTCATCACACGTATGCCTTCACCTGTTTATATCTTCGAACTTTCTCCTCCGTCGTCCTATTCTTGTTAGTTTGTGTAGTTTGTAATAGTTCTCTCTCGTAAGCTGATTTATTGTTTCTGTTATATATTTCTTTAGTTGTATCAAGTGTCGATGTATTTTGTTAGTTGTATTGAAGTGTTGTATTAGATCCCGTGTTGCTGCAATATCACTAGAGCAAAGTTTGTTTTGTTTTTCCACGTCTCTGATCTCTTCACTGTCTCTGCTTGCGTACGGAACGAACCAACCTGCTGTCATTCCCGTCGCCGACTTCGCGCTGGCGACGCTAGAGTGGCAGCTTGTAACAGTACGACACACCCAAAGGTAACGAGCTTTAGAAAAATGCGAATGACATGGGCCTTATTCTCATTACGGACAAGGCCTTCCCCACTCGCACTGGTACGTCCACGCAAAGAAATACTACGCCGGATCTATGCTTCGTCAAGAATATCTCCGACGCCCGCTGGTCCAACCTCGTGGTAGATCTCGGTAGCGACCACTTCATATTGGCTGTGCACCTCCCCACAGTAAGCAGGAAGACCACGTCGTACACGTGGGTCGACTGGGACCTCCTTCGTAAGACCCGCGCAGAACGACCTCCTCCCGATACCCCACCGAGCCTCGAGACGTGGACGGCCCAGCTCAAAGCTGATGTAAACAAGACAACCAAAACTATCAGCACAGACCTTCCAACCGAAAAGATGGACAGTCGTCTCGCCCACCCACTAGAGGCCAAACAGTCTCTAGTGGCCCGGTAGAAGGGCCAGCGCCTTAATCGGAGGTTACGCAAACGCATATCTCAGCTGAACAAGACAATGATGGATCACTGCCGCATCCTTTCAAAACAGCAGTGGGACGAAATTTGTAATTCGATTGATGGTCAGGTTCGAAATGGCAAAACGTGGAACTTACTCAAACACCTCCTCAATGAAACCAACACCCGCACAAATCAGCGTCATTAGATCGTGACAATACTTCATCAGACTAAACGGACAGTGTCACCGGAAGATGTCAAGAATCTCGTGGAAAAATATCTCCCGCTTCCCACGGGCCCTGTGACCCCTCACCCTGATTACTCTGGCAGCGACAACACTAACTTAGACGCCGACTTCTCTATTGAAGATGTACGCCGAGCTCTCCATGAGCTCAATGGCCGCTCAGCCCCTGGCTGCGATGGCATCACCAACAAGCTCCTCCGCAACCTGGAAGATTCCTCCGTCACTTACCTCACTGACACTATCAACAAGATATAGAAAAAGGGTGAGATACCCGATGCTTGGAAACTAGCTCACACGGTTCTCATACCCAAACCGGGAAAGGCGCCGAGCCTAGATAACCTACGCCCATATCTCTCACGTCGTGCGTGGGCAAAGTGGCTGAGCACGTCGTCCTCAACAGGGTTGGTCGATACCTCGAAGATAACGACTGCATCCCACACCACATGATTGGCTTCCGACCAGGGTTATCTACTCAAGGCGCCATGTTACTCCTAAAGCATCAAATTCTAGATGTCGGAAACACTCGGGACACTCGTGCAATACTCGGTCTCGATTTAGAAAAGGCATTCAACACAATAACGCACTCGTCAGTCTTGAAAGTGATCGCAGCCCTCGGCTATAGGTCATCGATTTTACTACTTTATCCGCTCTTTTCTCACTCGACGCAGAGCCGTCCTCCGCGTAGGAGACCTAGTGTCGGAAGAAGTGGAGCTCGGACAGTGGGGCACTCCTCAGGGATCCGTCCTCTCACCCACGCTCTTCAACCTTGTGATGATCAGGCTTTCCGAATGTCTTTCAAAAATAGACGGGCTAAATCACACTATCTATGCGGATGAGGTAACCATATGGTGCTCCACAGGGTCGGATGGCTTCATTGAGTCCGCCCTGCAAGAGGCTATCGACACCGCCGAGTCTTACCTCGAACACACCGGTCTCAGGTGCTCACCTGCGAAGTCGGAGCTGTTGATATATTTGCCCAAACGCCAGGGTGCCAAGCCCAAAGGGTGTAAACCTCCGGCGGAACGCAATATCACCCTCCACACCAGAGATAGTCGTACTGTACCCAGGGTAGACACCATCAAGGTCCTCGGCATGATCATCGAGTCCCACGGAACCAACACCCAAACAGTACATAAGCTCAGGACTAAGACTGAGAATTCCATACAACTCGTACGTAGAGTAGCCAACAGGCACCATGGCCTCAAAGAAGACAACCTGCTGCGTCTCTTACACGCATTTGTTTTGCGCCACTTTACCTACGTTGCCACTATACACAAGTGGCTACGTGCTGAGCGCCATCCAATCAATGCGCTTATTCGCAAGGTGGTCAAACGAGCCCTTGGCCTCCCTATCAACCCTCCAACGTACAAACTCCTCGAGCTTGGCGTACATAACACTCTAGAAGAGATCGCCGAAGCTCAGGAACGCGTGCAATTGACCCGACTCACTACCACCAAGGCGGGCCGCCATATTCTGCGCGAGCTCGGCTTCTTCTTTTCGAGGGCCAGGGACCCCCCAGAGTTGACTCTAATTCCCCGTGAAATCCGCGACCTTAGCACGATCGCTCCCATACCACGAAATGTACACCCCGAATACAACAGAGGCAGGCGCCTTGCGCGGGCGACCGCCATTCTCAAGCGCATACACATGGAAGCGGACAACGTCTCGTTCGTGGACGCCACTGCCTATCGCAACAACCAAGCCTTCGCCACGGTCGTGGTATCATCCGTGCAGCAGACTCTTAACTCAGCCACAATCCTCACCCGAAACCCCGAAGTAGCGGAGCAAGTAGCTACTACCGTCTATAGCTATGCTCGACAGCAAACGGGAATTCATCTACAGCGACTCCAGGCCGGCCATCAAAGCCTTCCAACGCGGAGTCATCTCCGACCAGGCGTTACGTATCCTGCGCAATGCGGACCCGAGTGCCCTGAAGCACCACACTGTCATCTGGTTCCCCGCCCATCTCGGCCAGGTGCCGGGTGCCCTACCCAAGCTCAACGAGATCGCCCATGATGCAGCGCGCGCACTTACCGATCACACTGCCACAGGGCAACCTCATCTTGCTGGGTTTGATACCAATCAGGATGCACCAATTACGTACAGTGAAATTACAAAGCACTTTTATCTGGAACGCCGCATTTTTCCACCCCCACATCCGAAACTTAACCGACCGCATGCATTAACCCTACGCCTATTACAGACACACACGTACCCAAACCTTGCCACGCTTCACGTTTATTATCCCAATGCATACCCCAGCGACACATGCCCATCATGTGGACACACAGCGACACTCGCACACATGCTCTGGGAGTGTAGAACAACTCCTCCCGACTCTACCTCAAGCAAGTAGGAGAGGTCCCTCAGGAGCTCACTTCTCGCCGACCAGCGATGGGCCGTCCAGCAGGCCCACGAAGCAGCCGCCAGGTACTCCCTGTCGGTCCCTACGTGGGAGACACCCGCTACGCGCTAAGCGCGTCCCGCAGGACTGAAATAAGGTTTTTTCACTCCATTACCATCTCTCATTCCCTCTTAACAGCCATTGGCATGTACATTGGGCACTATCTTTTATTGTTCAACAACGCACTGAAGAAATCTCTCACCGGCACCACCTTGGAGGTCAAAATGTTATACTTGTTGCACACTACAACGGCTATAGACAAGAAACAAACGGGTGCCGCTATAAGGAGCTTCGCCCCTAAAAGGAAGCGCTGGTGCAGGTGCGCGCTCTCGAGCTTCTCTGCATGGTGGCCATGATAATGCGCCGCGGTGCTTTTCGCCACGCGCTCCCGTGCTCTCGAAGGTTTTTATCGCCACAGTGCGTACACGTGCCATATGCCGGGGACAGTGAACAAAGGAACGGGCATGTGTGGCATTGCTCCATTGCACCCCTCCTCCCTGAAAAGACGCCCTGATGCGTTGACAGAAGGGGGAAGCACAATATTTAAGTGAAAAATTACAATGAACAACCAATACAAGCAAGAAAGCCCAAAGAAGGTGCACCATAAGGGGAAAAGTTCAGTCCTCTGGTTTGCTAGCGCGCGTAATACGGCTTGAGGCGCACGACGCGGAAGAGTTCACGTCGCGCACGCCGCCGCTCGATGACGGCAGCGGTGGTGCTGCAGCACACGAAAGCCATGACCTCCGAGATGGCGGGCGCGTCCAGTGCGCCAGCCATCTCGTAGGCCATGCTGCCGCCGTAGTTGCTGCTTGGCAACTACGAGTTACCGCTTTCGATTCACTTTCGACATCGTGTGGTATTTTTATTACGTATTTTCCCTATTCGCATCTACTTTCATAATTCAAATTATCGTGCAATGGCAATTAGTATCCCTTGAATGAGGACGACACAGCATACGACGCGGTCGCCCGCTAAAGTGCTCCACACTTGAAAAAAAAAAAAAAAGAACAGCCCCGCCGTGGTAGTCTAGTGGCTAAGGTACTCGGCTGCTTACCCACCGGTCGCGGGATCGAATCCCGGCTGCGGCGGCTGCATTTCCGATGGATGCGGAAAAGTTGTAGGCCCGTGTGCTCAGATTAGGGTTCACGTTAAAGAAACCCAGGTGGTCGAAATTTCTGGAGCCCTCCACTACGGCGTCTCTCATAATCATATATGGTGGTTTTGCGACGTTAGACCCCACATATCAATCAAAAAAGGAACAAAATTGCAGATCCTTGTGAAATAACCGCAGTATTATGCAACGCGTTCACGCTTCAATCGGGGGCTACCGATTCATTGCGACTGTAAGGGATTCTTTGAAGTGCGCCCGAATCTAAGCGTAGGATTGGTGAAGTCATGGCTAGCTTTCAGAAGCGAACCACCGCACTGCAGTGCGGTGGTTCGCTTCTGAAAGCTAGCACCACGGTTGCAGTCCCTCTTTAGAAAGAAAACACTAAACAGAGATGGATGATGCCCTTTGTCTGTGAGGCAATGCCTTTTCCCCCTCCCCAACCATCTAGCAATTTATTCTTGGGTTTGTACTTGTGTGCACGCATAATCGCGTTTTCTGCACATGTAAATATGCGCACACACACGCATGCAGTCACTTGACATTACATACTGTAACATATTGTGACATTACATGCATTGTATGTGTAATAGCACATAATCGCATATTCTGTACATCTGCCATCAGCGTCAAATGAAACCCGAACAGCGGCAAGCCTTCGCGATGGTATACAGCGCGCACTGTCCAGTTTTCCCCATTTACAGGCGCGCGCATCGGGTTCGTCGGCTCAGCGCATATATCAACCCACCTGTGAAATGGTGTCACTGATGTCCGTGAAGCGGAGACACTTTAAAGGAGCAATTACGAGTTATCGCTTTCGATTGATTTCCAACATCGTTTGGTATTTTTATTACGTCTTTTCCCATTACCGTAGTTGGCTTCCTAATTTTAATTATTGTGCAATGGCGATTAGTATCTCCTGAACGAGGACGACACAGCTCATGACTACCTCCGCTCGGTTCCTGCGAAGCCTGAAACAAAAAGAAGCAAGAATAACATGGCGAGTAAGCGGCTTTTGCTACGAAGTGTTGCGAATAGTGATCGAAATCTCAACGATCGCTAGATTTTTTTCTAATGCGTGGCGTGGGTCATAGCGGTAAGCTTCTGGAATTAAGTTCAATCACTGTGGGTCTTCTGTGATTACGTCACCATTCACAGCCGTCTAAACAGGGTCACTGTATTGAATTAAAGCGTTTGCTCTTTCTTCTATGTTTGACTATACTAGCTATGATATTAAAACGACAGGAATCTTACTGTTAGAATATTTTGTGAATTTTTTTCGTTGTATGAAGAAAACAAAAACAAATACCACATATATGCGAATGTGCAATTAAGCAAGTGCACTTCTCGTAACGGTTTTGTGGGAGCGAAGCTCCTTAGGTCCGCACCCCACCGCCGCCGACGTCACCGTCGATGCTCGCATCGCCGGGCACTCGCGCCGAGGAAAACAAGAGGCGCGTGCTCCTGGCGAGCCCAGGCGCGTGCTCCTGGCGAGCCCAGGCGCGGTGGCAGATGGCTGCGCCACGCGCGACGCACGCTCACTGTTCCACTCCCGAGTGCAAGAGACGCTCTCCCCACCCGCTCCCCATCTTACCGCCTTCATGAAAGCCAGCAGCGAGATCAAGCCCATAGCGTCCCATTTCTAAGAATCTTCGCTCATCGGTTGTATTTGTACATGGAAATGCCAGTTTTTTAGAGACCAGGCTCTTCAGAACGTTGACAAATAAGCAAAAGAAAAAAAAAACTTGCTAAGTATTTCGTTCAACATTTTAATTGCTTGAAGAAAAAGTAATGAAAGGCGAAAGACTTTCCGGTATGAAAAATATGAACTACTATGCAAATGCCTAAATTCGGGGCTCACCTGTAGACGTAATATCACGCGGATTGCTCTTGTCCCCTGAAATGTACAATAAGGTTTTATACCTTTATCTGTTGGATCGTTTAGTAGCCTTACCAGGAGTGCTGCATTTGTCATTTGGCGAACCGTGCGTGTCCAGGACGTGAATGTGACATTTTGGCGGGGGCAGTTCGTTCACAATTTGAGCTGGCGTCACTGAAAGAATTTTCAGCCAACCAGAAGTTAGGACGGATGGATGTACTCATGCACAAGGGCGGATTTCCTTGAAAAAAGTGCAGTATGTATGTCAGGGGAATCGTTACGGTTAATTTATATGACACTGGCACAAAATTCCTCGATAACTCTAGCACGAGAAAGCAAATGATTTGGTGAATGTCCCCTAATGTAACTGTTGTGTCTCATCATCATCATTATTAGCTTGACTACGCCCACTGCAGGGCAAAGGCCTCTCCCACGATCCACCAATCAACCCGGCCTTGTGCTTTCCGTTGCCGCGATATACATATGAAATTTTTAATCTCATTGGCCCACCTAACTTTCTGTCTCCCTTTCATGTGTTTGCCTTCTCTGGGAATCCAGTCAGTTACCCATAATGACCAGTAATTATCCTGCCTACGTGCTACGTGCCTGGCCCATGTCCATTCCTTCTTGATTTCAACTATGATATCATTAACCCCAGTTTGTTCCATGAACCACTCTGCACTCTTCTTGTCTCCTAAGGTTACATCTATTATTTTCCTTTCCATCGCTCGCTGCGTCATCCTCAATTCAAGCTGAACCCTCTTTGTAAGCCTACAGGTTTCTGCTCCGTAGGTAAGTTCCGGCAAGATGCAGCTACAATATACCTTCCTCAAGGACGCGATACTTAAGGCTGCGATACAACGCTTTTTGAGTATATAGCATGACTTGTCGAGGATTCGCGTGCTCTCGGTAGCCTCGACTACCAACCACCAGCGTTTTCTGACCATGCTCAAAAAGTGTTCCAGGACCCCTTTAATGTTACATATATGTTTGGAGACGGGTCAGATCTTTCCAGTGTGTCCTTACCGTAGGCTGTGTGAGGATGTTGGCATGCCGAACAGAAGCGCAAGTTGTAAGGTGGAGGGTTGCCGAGTGGGTTGGGAGCTAGAGGCGGTGCACTTGGGTAGGCTGCCGGCTGGTTTATTACTGGTTGGTAGCCAACACCGTGTGGTGGAACATTCTGTTGGTTGCTCGAATACCAGAGGTAGCACAAGCAGCAGCAGATGAGGAGGACTAGTATCAGGACGATGACATCCCTGAACGTACATTAAGGTGAAAGCATCAGGTTTTTCATCAATCTCTAATAGCGACCGTTGGCATCACAGCTAACACATGTGATGCAAGAAATCGCCATCTCGCGAAGACATCAGAGGTCGCGAAACTTGATCATGACGCCACTATGATGTCACACAAGCCGATGTGGCGTCAAAGTGGTGTCACAGATCTATCTATCTATCTATCTATCTATCTATCTATCTATCTATCTATCTATCTATCTATCTATCTATCTATCTATCTATCTATCTATCTATCTATCTATCTATCTATCTATCTGTCTATCTATCTATCTATCTATCTATCTATCTATCTGTCTGTCTGTCTGTCTGTCTGTCTGTCTGTCTGTCTGTCTGTCTGTCTGTCTGTCTGTCTGTCTGTCTGTCTGTCTGTCTGTCTGTCTGTCTGTCTGTCTGTCTGTCAAGATGTCAGAAATCCCGATGTCCCAATATGACGTTATTCAAATGCACCATCGCGTGGCCAAAGGTAGACCGATCCTGTCTGTCTGAGATGTCACACAACCCGATGCCCCATTGTGACGTGATCTCAATGAATCATCGCGTGGCGCAAGGTGGACCAATCCAGTCTGTCAGAGATGTAACAAAACTCGACGTCCCATTACGACGTCATCCCGATGCATCGTCGCTTGGCCGCAGGTGGACCAATCCCTGAGGCACTGCGTAACCACGTGACTTGCAGAAAACTTCTAATATTTCTGATCCCGGAGCCAACGCGAAACCACATTGGGAGCAGAAAGTGTTCGCGAGGGGGTGAGCAGTAGAATCGACTTAGGAAAAAAAAAGCATATTCTTTCTGCCTTCAAGTCGTCTTAGGAAAATGCGCGAGAGATCACGTGACTTAAATTTATTCAGCTGGGGTCATATCTTTAGTTTTACATGACTGTACGCGACGCGTGCCGGTTTGGGCTAGTTGACAGATTATGACGTTTCTTTAGCCTTCAGCCTTTGTGGTCGTCCTGAGCTCGCGCCATAACAATTGTCACGTACGCGACAACTGCAGTAAAGTAGGATTACTGTGTATGCAACATACTAAGGGGTAATAGAGTGGCAAGATAATGATAGGGACAATTCAAGGAGAAAATGAAAAAAAGGAAAGAAAATATGAGCATGAGGGTAATGTAATGGTAGATACTTTTTGGTGGGGATATGCTCTGTGCATCTACTTTTCGCGCCTGAAATAGAACGGCGCGATTCCTTATACCTCTTTCGTTGCACGCGTGGGCGCGCACTCCTGATCTACATGTCATGATCTGGATTTCAATAACAACGCAGCAGGTGTATCAATGTTTTATTGTTTCGAATTACACGCGATCGGCTGACCTCCTGAACAACAGCAATAACAACAGTCCCCCAAGACGATTTATGGAAAATTCAATACGCCCCCCCCCCTCTTTTCAAAAAAAAAAAAACGCAGCATGTCCACAGAGTGAATGATGACGGGTGGGGCGAAGCGGACGGACACACGGACAGATGGACAGACACACGGAAGCGCGGATGACGGACGCTTCGCCTCACTCATCATCATTCACTCTGTGGATATGCTGTGACACAGTTTTTATTGACATGCAATGCAATTGCAACTGGCTGCTACGACGACTATGACGACACGGGACATACGACCCACGGCGCAAAGGGCTTTGCCCTTAAAAAAAAGAAAAAGACAGAACAGCAAATATTTTCAGAGGATTTACCAACGCATTACTAGACGAGAGAAAAGAAGACAATTGCGCAGGACATATGCGCTATCCAGGGACACACAGGACGACTCGGGAGGGCATAGAAGTGCACGCACGTGTGCTCAGGGACACGCACCAGTACGGAGGAACGCACGCTCGTACACCGAGCGGTACATTAGGGCACAGGTGTGCATGAGTGTCGCCAGGTCTCGGGGAGTGCAAACCCATGTGACATCGTGGCTGGAGTAGGGAGAAAGCGTTGCTCAGCTTGGCTGGAGGCAAGTGCGGATCTGGCTCGAGAGGGTCAGATGCCTTTTTTTACACCTCCTACTGACACGCATGCAAGGCGTGCACAAGGCTACTGCTATTTCATTTTGTGCACAGGTGTGCGCAAGACGAGTGTACAAGCACTCACGTTCTTTGAATTGCTCTCCCTGCTCCACTAGTAACGCACAATTTCGAAGAAAGGACTTAAGGTGAATGCGTTTACTGTTGAAGGTATTTTTTCGCGCTGGATCGCTATTAACAGATCATGTGGTGGCTGCGTTCTGAGAAGCAAGTGGATCGCGTTATTTTTTTTTTTTTGCTGTTTCGAGGCAATTCAAGAAACCAACGCGTTCGTACGGTATAGAAGCAAGAACGTTCTTTCTTTTTAATAACTGCAACGTGCAAATATGAATCCCTAATCAGATACGTTCTGAATGTTTTTTTCAGATTAATACTCCTGGGGTCTATATGTTTCTTTGTTCACTTTGTATTACCTCTGAAATATGCTACAGGTTGTGGAAGAGAAAGCATGAGTTTGGTTACGAATAGAACTCTAGGATTACAGCACATGCAGACAGAAAAGTGCTACGCACGTCCTTGATGAGTCATAGCCAGGCACCGTTCTCTCCAGATAGTATTGCAGCTGTTGGAGAAGGTGGAAATAAACTATTTCGTTTTCGTAGAAAAAAAAAACAAAAAACAAGAGACAATATCATATAGCAATTTGTGTAAGGCATATAGGAGGCATAGTTTTTCTTAGGTACATGTTGAGAAGCAAATGAAAAAAATGCAATGTGATGCTACGAAAATGGGAGAACTTTTGTAGACTCAGTTTCAAAACCGAGTGTAAAAAAAAAAGAATACGTGTGTATGAGCTAATAGATGATACGTATTCATTTTTATTTATAACTTATTTAGCACATACCGCAGGCCTCATTGTGGTGTTTGACAAATGGGCATACACAATTGTTCACATTACTAAACAAACATATACATATATATATATATATATATATATATATATATATATATATATATATATATATATATATATATATATATATATATATATACAAAGGAATGCAACAAAAAGAACAATGTTCATAAAATATGCAGAAAGGTACATGTAAACCTTTGCCAGTAGAGACAATGAGGAGACAACGCACGCAGTCATCTAGGCTTTCGTAGCTTACTTATAGTATGGGTACTTTAGCATATCGTACTTGTAAGGTAAAGAGCTTGGGTTCATTTTTTGGCTATTGCGAAAATATTTTCAATAAATTCCAAATGCAAACAACACTTATGTTTGTATAAATGCAGTACGTTATAAAGCATAAGAACTGTACGAAATAATCGTTGCCCCCCTTTACGACGTGCCTCAATTGTACTGTTTAACATGGGACGGACAAACTAAAAAATATTTCGCATTATTTGTCGTTCTAATACGGGAAATGTTCAAAGCTCCAAATTTGCTACATGCATGTCAAGGAAATAATAGCATTCACTTACGCCACAAGATCCAACTAGGACGTATTCATCCCTGGAATGATCGTATCCCTCGCACGTAACTTGCATCCAGCCGAATTTTTGAGTCTCCCTCATCTGCGCCTTGCATTCCCACTGCAAATGTATCAGGAGAAGGCATTCTATGTCTCGGAAAGCACAATTTAGTCAATGTTCATTCGCACTGGAGGAAAAATTCGGTACGTGCCACGTACCGTGGAAATCGATTTAATGTGAAGCATGAGGTGGGAAGGTGGCCGTGACTTGCATGTTATTGAGCAATACTTTACGAATTCGCTTCAAGAATAAGTATGAATGTTATACAGACGCACGCCAAATCTGCCACGTTATGTTGACACGATAACCGAATATTCTATAGTTCCACTATACTCGGCGACAGCTTTTCTTGACAGCACTGTGGAAGCTATAGAGCCGAACCGCCTGCATGCGCGCGCGCCAGGAAATAGTACCTATTTTATTTTCTGATTCTAATAGATACTTGGCCCGAATAAATAAAACTTTCTTCAATATAAGGATAGAACAAGTATGGGACGCTGTTCATGGAAAAGAAGTTATCATGCGCCCTAGTTTTTTTTCTTTTTTATTTCTTGGACGGCACCACGTTTTCCTCACGCCGGCTGCGTCTGCTGCTTGCTCTTGCAACAAAGAGAAGTTTATTGACTTCCAACCAAGGATAAAGTACATGACAAAAACATCGAGCTTCACGACTACAAAGGGTGCATGTACAATCAGGAAAGCACCACTACCGAGGTACAATGTATGTGGGGGAATGTACCCCTCTATTTACTGTACAGCGCGTGGTGCTCCAGCAGGCTTAATCCTGCACGGTGATTGCTCTTGCAGCGGCGAGCACAGCATCGGCCGTGGAAAAGCTGCTCATCGTTGGGACGCGCCGTCTTTTATACACCACGCATCGAACTTTCCAGCCTTATCACTGGTGGCCGCGCAAGCTCTGAAATAAGCTTCACTGTTCGCGTCTTGCGCGCAATCTTAACAACGATCTACAACACTTGTGAGGCTTCTCGAACACTGAGGCGCAGTCTGCGCCGATCATTGCTGACAGCCTTTGAGGGCGTAAACCGAATACAGCAAAACTGAAACAAGACAGGCCCGTGGCCGGATCGTGCTGCAACCGACCTTCCATTTCGCCTGTACCAGGGCTCAATACCGTAAACGTTAACATTCGATCACGTGTGGCGCGTACCCATATATACTGGGCTGAACACGGAACCTAAACTTCACTGTTATAAAGGCTGAATAATGCTGGGAAAACGTTCTGAACAACGGAAAATTTTATATGTACCAGTATATACACAGCACAGTAACTAGCTGTATGTATGCACTCTCATCAAAGTTTAACTCTGACGTTCCCATTTTGCATGCATATATTTTGCTAAACACACTAGCGCAGCGAGCAAGCGAAAACCGAAACTGGAACCAAAATCTTGCGTAGTAACACAAATGTGCTGAGGCCCCGTCTCCGTAGCCCTCGCTCCAATGTCAAGAAAAGCTGTCGCCGAGTATAGCGCCACGCCGCGTCACTCTAACGCATGTGCATTTCCTCAAATTATCGCAAGTTTACAACACTTGAACAGCTGCGCCCAGAATTTGCACTATAGGCCATAATCGTCAGTGGATTTTTTTCTCCGCGCATTTCAATTGTGGTTACATTGACAGGTTGGAGTCCGTTGAAACGTCAGTTATCGATGTAAACAAATGCGCTGTGATTGCTTCGAGACTAATTTATTGGAACTATAGATTGCATCATTACGCTTGTATGCGACCCGTGATCATCAACAGAAACCCAGTCGTTGGCGTTTACAGGCTGTCACGAGCTGGGATGTGACGTCACAGGAGGAATAATATGGAAGACCCAGAAACAGGCGGGACTAGGCGATATTTTGCGCGAAGGTTGGAACTGCCTGCTACACGCAAAATAACACTTGGCCTGTACGTTCACAGCTTCTTCGTATTCAGATCGCAAACTTTTTGTCACCACTGGACAGATCAAATATGGGCCATCCAGCGAGCACGGGAGGCGACTGAGAGACAGGGTCTCTCCACCGCCCCTGGCGCGGCTTAGGCCCACGCCTCAATCCACTGGTTAAATAAAGTTTGCTCACTCACTCACTCACCCACTCACTCACTCACTGCATCGGTTATGTATTCGTCTTCGTGGTAAATGTTGATCTTTCGTTTTTTTAGAGGCAGGAAGCGACGATAGTTTCGTGCTACACCGCCTGTTTAAAAATGGCTTGCCGTGACATCACGGAAGCCGCCATGATGTGTAGTACTTGAATGGTGAGAAGCTATGTTTGTGGCTCCACGTGTACGCAATCAGCGTGAACAACACGCGCGTACGTGGAGTCTGCAGCGGCGTTGCGCACGTATACAAACGCGACATTTAGCACATTGCGCATAGGCAGAAGTTCTGCACGTACGCTTCATCAACCCTTCTGTCACCACACGGGCCCTTTGGACAACCCTGAGTTGGGGCGCCAGCACGTCACTGTGCAGCATTCGCTGCCACCACTGTTCACCGTGATAAGAGGCCAGGATTTTTTCAGTGGCGAAGCTCCTTAAGGTGTGGGTCTGTCCTCCTTCCGTTGGTGTACGTAGCCACCTTGCAAACATACACCCCATCACCGATCCACCGCTTCAGTGACCATAAAGCCAACACTGTTGAGAAGTAGCCAATATAAAATGCAAGATGGTCGTGTGCTTGTATCCCGGTGCGCGTGAAAGAATCATAGATTTTCCTATCGTGCCCATTCCTTGTTTCTACGTGACCGCCTATAGTTCCATCTTTGCAAACTGCCCACTACTTCGTCCTCGCAAACATCCCGCTACGCCCCATCGCCGATCCATCACTTCACCGACCCTAAAGCCATTATAATGAAGGGGAAACTGAAGCGGCGTATAGCTACCACTTACCAATATTAAATTTCTTGTATAAGTATATACATTGTTACGTCTTTGATGATCTATAGGCGATATTGGCCTATCGTTCACAGTTCACCGATGAAACCCTCCAGCGCTTTGCCCCACTCATCATCATTCACTCCGTAGATATGCTGTGTTTTTGTTTTTCGGAGGGCGGGGGGGGGGGGGGAGAGGCATTCAAGCATACTATGTCGGTGCATGCGTTTGTACGTGTGCGTCGCCCCGCCACGGTGGTGTAGTGGCTAAGGTACTCCGCTGCTGACCCGCAGATAGCGGGATCGAATCTTGGCTGCGGCGGCCGCGTTTTCGATGGAGGCGGAAATGCTGTAGTCCCGCGTGCTCAGATTTGGAGGCACGTTAAAGAACCCCAGGTGGTCAAACTTTTCGGAGACCTCTACTACGGCATCTCTCATAATCATGTGGTGGCTTTTGGGACGTTAAACCCTGCATTACAATCAATCAATCAATCAATCAATCAACGTGTGCTTATATATATACACAAACAAAATCGAAAAGTTGTGGGTGTTAAAGAGTCACCCCCCCCCCCTTCCTATAGCCATACCCATGGCGTCCTTTGATGTCGTTTGCAGGCCATCAGTGCAACGCTTAATTCATATTAACAGCGCAAGCACAGAACACGCCCCACAGAGAAAAGGACACATGAGTATAACGAAGGAGTAAGCAACATAAGACGTGATGAAGACGTGTGCGTGTTATTTGAAGGGTGGCGAAAAAGATCACCTGCACGTCCACAGTGTTGTTTGAAGGGTGGCGAAAAAGATCACCTGCACGTCCACACCGTCAGTCCCGCGGTTGTAGCATTGAACGACCGACGGCTGATGTTTGCATCCGGCGCTGCCGCCGCGGCAGTGCAGCTGTGGCACGGGGTGGGATCGCCGACCGGTCGTGTAGTATCCCCGCCTCAAGGTGAGGGCCCGCACATCCTTCAGCCTCACTTTGTCACCTGCGTGTGCCAACGTGTAGCTCGAGTCTAAATGTAAGGGCTCGTTTTCTTAGTTAGACACAATAGTTTTGAAAACTAACGGACAATAATGCCGAGGAAACTGCTGTATAATACCACCCAAGGTGAAACGCGTGCACTAACGTCCTTCTATGCTTTGCGTATCGTCATCATCATCAGACTGACTACGTCCCCTGCAGGACAAAGGCCTTTCCCATGTTCCGCCAGTTAACTCGGTCCTGTGCTTGCTGCGGCCAGTTTATACCCGCAAACTTCTTAATATCATCTGCCCACCTAACCTTCCTTCTCCCCCCAACCCGCTTGCCTTCTCTGGAAATCCAGTCAGTAACCCTTAATGACCAGCGGTTATCCTGTCTACGCACTACATGCCCAGCCCATGTCCATTTCCTCTTCTTGATTTCAACTATGATATGTTTAACGCCCGTTTGTTTCCTAATCCACACTGCTCTTTTCTTGTATCTTAAGGTATCGTATTCAGGATAAAATGCACATAAAACTGTCTGGCTCTTTGACGTCACTGTTTAGTTCTTTGTTAGCTTATAAGACCGTACCTTGTGTGCGGTGCGGGTCATTACGTTGTATTGTAAGTTGCAATAAACAAATGTGTTGGCTAGCAGGGTATGGAGTCATGAAGACATCACAGAAAAATTAGAAGATTTTATTAGAAGTAATTGTAATGTAAGTGTGAAGAAACAAGAGTGAAAAAAAAGTATAACCCTGTCCACTTCGTAAGGTATATATGTGCATTTAAGCCCCGCTGTGGTGGTCTAATGGCTAAGGTACTCGGCTGCTGACCCGCAGGTCGCGGGATCAAATCGCGGCTGCGGCTGCTGCATTTTCGATGGAGGTGAAAATGTTGTAGGCCCACGTGCTCAGATTTGGGTGCACGCTAAAGAGCCCCAGGTGATGGAAATTTCCAGAGTCCTCCACTACGGCGTCTCTCATGATCAAATGATGGTTTTGGGACGTTAAACCCCACAAATCAATAATCAGTCATGTGCATTTAAGTGCGGGAGCATCAGTCGGCGCCCCCTCTTGTCATTATGACTGACGGCCCCATTTTTAAACGCAGATGTATACCGTATAAAGTGGACGGGCTGATGACCGTCACCGCAGCTCAGTGGTAAATGATTTGACGTGTTATTCGAATGTCACAGGTTTGGATCCTGCCGGTGGCAATATTTTCCATCCTCCTTTCTTTCTTCGCATTTACAATACAATTACTTCTAATAGCAGCCCGAAGGGAGTGGTGCGCATATGCATGATGTAAAATACTTCATACCAGAGGCTTTACCCTCTAAAAAAGACCTATTGTGTTAGGTATCGTGCCGTCTGTTCTAATCGTAACTATGAAAGCTGTTGTGAGACAGCAAGTAATCTTAATCTGGCAGCCCTGTGCTACATGTTGATTTAGCCGTGACACTGTTTCGTAGTCGTTCCTAGGCGCGCGACGTGCTCCATGACTACATTGATGCCGTAGCTCTGGTTTATTAAAGCCGTTCTCGCCTTATCGCCACCTTGTCTACGCTGCCGAGCTCTTGAATTGTGCAGGAAGTACGCAGGCGCAATAAAGAGGCTAGACTTACCCCACCAGGCCATTGAACGTTGAGCCACGATGCATAGCAGAAGTGCAACCATGCCAGGATGGTTCATGCTGTAATGCGGCGGTACGGCAGATTTACACAAACTTTCAGACTAGGCACACTCGTCGAATTTGATGACGTCAGGCACGTGGGAGCTTACATTGGTGTTGGCGGCGATCGAACTTTACAGTTCAAACGATGATCGAATCGCGACATCGCCACTTCAGGCTCCTCCTGACTTTCTCTTCTTCTTCTGTCTTGCGATGTGGGATAGCTAGTTCTTTCTTGTTTTTTTTATATTGGCTTGCACGCACAACAGGTGACTGGCCAAGTAGCCGGCGGTTAAGCTAAGAAGTAATATTAAAAAAAAACCAAGGAAAGGGAAAAATTACTTTCAACAGCTCAGCTGTTCCTGGTCGAGCGTTTTGTGTACGGGATGCGTAAAAAGCTTGTGAACACCAGAAACGGTACGTTCCACAGACATTGGGTATATCCCACTACGCAACACTTGTCACCTAAAAGTGAGAACAGCAGTTTATTTATTTAGTTTACACATCCCCTACATCGTCTTAAGGAATTGCGTAGGGGAGGTACACGTGGGTAACATTGTAACATAGTTCGTGATTTGCATAATAGATACAAAATATACGACAGTATACACTATATACTTTCTAAGACAAACATACTAAACTAATGGTGTATTAAACAAGCTACAAACAACGTTGCAGTCATACATATTTAACGCCTAAACGTTTCGAGATAACAAACAATTCTTGTTGGCAGTGATATCGTGAGCGTTGCTGTGGAAAAAAATAAAGAAGGTTTTATTATCAGTTTCACTAAAGATGTAGTCTGAGAGACGGTTCCATTCCTGTGTTGTTTTGACGAAAAGGAAACTACCAAAAGAGTGGGTTTTTCAGGGGTATTCTAATATCTCGCGTGAGTTAACTCGTCGACTTCAGACGTGCTTGGTACGAATAGATAATCAAGGGAGATAATGGCAATGCTGTAGTAACAAGTGCTATAACTACGAGTAAATTCTGTGAGTAAATTAACAGTCTAACAAACTGTTATGTACCACAGAAATATGCGAGGGCTACAAGAAAACTGTCATTGACGTAAGCGTACATGCCACGGAAATTGTGTGAATCCAACTGCACAGAACTTTCAATACAAAAGGGAAAACAACAGATAATTCGCCCCGCCGTGGTGGTGTAGTGGCTAAGGTACTCGACTGCTGACCCCCAGGTCGCGGGATCGAGTCCCGGCTGCGGCGGCTGCGTTTTCGATGGAGGCGAAAATGCTGTAGGCCCATGTGCTCAGATTGGGTAGCACGTTAAAAACCCCAGGTGGTCGAAATTTGCGGAGCCCTCCATCACAGCGGCTCTCGTAATCATAAGGTGGTTTTGGGACGTTGAACCCCCCATATCAATCAACAACAGGTAGCTCAACGAATGGCGTGCATGTTGCAGTAGCCTCACATCTGTCATGCGATACTTTGTGTTTTTAAAATATGGCGGCTATACTACCACCTCGAAGCTTAACGAATAGTGCTCAATAAAGTGAAGTGATACGAAGTATGGAAGCGCCTTAAGGGGAGGTTTTTTTTTTCTCTCGTAACTGCGTATAAGAGTGGGATTGGTAGGATTCAATGCTTGACAAGAAGTGTTTGATAAGGAGTAGATACAACCTATCTGATAGACTTGCAAAACATAGAACTGCGTTAGCGAAACGAAGAGAAGGCTACCGACTTCGCTGTTTCATCGGTTGGTTGGTTGGTTGGTTCCTCAATAGCTTGGCGCAACCCACCCAGAGGAATGGCGGAGCATGACTCTTTTATTTTTTAAATAGGCAAATGGAATGTTCATGGTACGAAAAAATCAAGTAATTTAGGAAATGAATCAAAATGTTTGTGAATATAGATTGATATTTCGAATAGTTCACGATGATCACTGATGGAAACCACGGCGCGGGAACCCAAGCCAACCATGAGGTCCGCATACATGACAGCTTTTCCTTAGATGGTCTCCATAGGGGGGCGACATCTTACAGAGCCATCCACATTTATATGGATAACAGTTCCCTACCGTTCAAGTCTTCATAGAAGCTTATACTTATTACATTGCAAGGAAAGTTATTATGGTGTTTGTCGATTCTAGGGTTTCTTGTCATATAAGGGACATTTCTCTAGCAAAGTAGAATAAGCTTTCTGTTTTTCCGACTTGTATATCAAAGTGCATGGCGTTCACCTTAAAAGGTGCCAAGCTCGTTTGTTGCTAAGGCCAAGCATTCAGCATATGCAAGCTTAACGTTTCTACGACTCCCTGTCAGCCCCACCCTATGGTTAACGTTTCATATGATAGACCACAAAGCATAGCCTGCCTCGCCGAGGCTAAGGGTCGTAAGTTTGATGAAAACCACGTAGTCCAGGGTGTTCCCGCTGGGTGTAGTCATTGCCGAAGAAGACACCTCAGGCGCCGTTGACGAAGTGGGGCGTGTGGGCCGCGTCTCTCGATAGCTACTCGGTGCGTTTCAAATTGAGAGCAGAAGCTATGACATCTGCTTTCTCACTCACAGACTCCCTCTCTGGCTTCGCTTGACACCGACACGCACAAGAAAAAGCGCTCAAACCAATGTATTCGTCAAACATTGTGTGATGCGGATTCGGAGTCAACTTTTCGTGTTGTAGAACCAAACGGTGTTTCTATATCGCGAGCTTCTGACAGCTTGCGCTATGCCGCTTCATGTTTTCTTTGTGACATCGTTATTTCTTTCGTTTTTTTTTTTACATTTAGTTGGCGAGTGATAGAGCGTATGGTGGATCAGAGCCAGGACCTCGTGTAGAAAAAGATAATATGCGTGGAAAGTCAAAGGACGAACTTATCATTAGCGTGTAAACAGTTATTGCTCCGTGGGCGCTCTTACAGTCCTGCTAGTAGTAGTGCCCACAAATCATATGATCGCGAGTAGTACGATAACTAATTACATTTAGCATACCTAAAGCACACGTGTTATCTTCCCAGTGTTGGACATACAGTCGTCAACAAGCTTAACATGAACGCTCCGCAGCGTGTCTTTAAACGGTTTGATCGACGCTAGCGACACGTAGCTCTGGGTTCTGTTGCCGATATGCTACTCCTTGCATGCCCACATCCTATCGAAGCATACCAAGGTATTATCTCGGCAACAGTGCGCAGAGCTTCGCGGCTGGCATCAATCAAGCCCACGTCACGCATCGGAGCGTTCCTGTTAAGATTGCTGACGACTGTACATGTGTGTGTGTGATGAGCGTATTGAGGAACGGGAGACGAGATGGCTGCGACGAGCCCGCGCGAAGGTCAAAGCTTTTATTTGGGATGTAGGCCTAGGTGGAGTCACCACTGCAGCGTCCAGCCAGGCCAGGAGCTCAGCCGTTCTGAAATTCCTCTTGGCTCGCGCCACACGAGCCACGCGGCTCGCAACAACAACAACAACAACAACAACAACAACAACAACAACAACAACAACAACAACAACAACAACAACAACAACAACAACAACAACAACAACAAGACTCGGCGTTCTTTACACATTCGACTATGACGACTTGAACATGCATGAAAGCCATCTTTTTATCTGTTCTTATCATCTGCGAGTACTGTACCCACCTTCCCACGCTAAAAGCTTGCTACACCTATAGGTCCAAAACAACATTATAACGGGGTTTTGGCGCAGATGGCGCTTGGCGCAGCTCGTTCACCACTTGAGCTCACTCTATTCGGAAGTCTTTGTTCCGTGCGTTCGTCGGAAGTCCACTCTTTTGGTGTCCAAATGTTCCCCTGAACTTCACGAATCGTTTGGCGCAACATGTCCGATGGGTAGACACACTTTTCAAGTGGAAACACATAAATAATATGGAGCACGACGTGAGCCACGTAGCGCTTGTATAGACGCTCTACGCGTTCCCGCGGTTCTGTCGGTCATGCGCGGAGATTTGCATGGCGACATGCTCACGCTGCAGTGTCGAGGCGACCGCACACACCGCAGAGGGCTGCATCGTGCTCCGGAGCATCCTTCGGGATGTTCCATAAGTGGGAAGCTTGTGTTCATTGCAACGGTGACGTCGGCGTCCTGTAACGACGACGGAATGGCTGGACAATGCACTCAGGTTGAAGTTAAATGCTCTCGGTGAATCGACGTGGCTTTCACTCTGTGTAGCGGTGTGCCATGCTTTGCGTGACGCAATGGCACCGGCTATACTCCAATATCGATATCGCCATCTTTCCCTGGTTGACGGGCGAGGTTGTCTTCTTTTACTTTCAGTGGTTGTATTTCAAGGAAAGAATTCTTGCCGACTGTTTCTCTTGCCTCGTGGCTTTCGGTCTGTCGAAAAAAGGAAAAAAAAAAGAACAGAAGGCGGGGAAACGATAAATTCGTAACTGAAGGCTGTGTACGCTTAATTAATGGTGTCATCCATTGGCGGATTCGGAGCACTTCCGGTAGTACTTTTTTTCTGCTCCATGCGGAGCAAGTCTGTACCATTCGCAGACTGAGAGTGCTCCTTGTGTGTTCCATTGGCAGATCTGGAGCAGATTCATCGCGAAATCTACTCCACGGAGCAACTTTTTCTACCCCAGGAAAATCGGCGGATTCGACCGGAAGTCGCAAGCACACCATGCCTTGAAATGGTGGCAACTTTGGGCGTGCTAACTGACGCCGGTCGCGTTGGTCGAGCCTCGCGCACGGTGTAAGATACAAAGTGTTTGTATCTTACAGCGTGGCCTCGCGTCAGAGCTCTCGCTTTGTTAGCGTCGCTGTGCGCAGCGTGCCCACTCATCCAAGAAGGGAGACGCGCGTATCCCGTTCCATTGTGACCCTGCATGCCGTTTGCTGCAGAGGAAGTCCATGTGTTCCTGTCTTAGATCCCCTCCCGTTGCTCACCTGCCAGAGTGGAGTGCTCCGGCGCAGAGTTCGTCGGCCACTCCGAATCTGCCAATCGATGACACCATTAAACATTTAAGGTCGCTCAGTACGTCATGATAGGAACAGAGAGTGTTCTTGTGAGCTCTTCTTATTTGTTCATTTTGTTTTGCGCTACCCTATTCTTACAAGGTAGCCTACGAACAAGCCCACCATTGAATATCGCTCAGAGTGAACAAATGACCTCTACACGGCTACATAACTATGGTGAGGACGTAACTGTATCGATCTTGATCCTTTCAATATCACGTACCGTTGTCACAAAGGAGGGGGAGTTGGCACTGGAAAGTGCCATTGTCCCTCTGCTGCAGTTTGGACAATGGTCATTTGACAAACCACTTTCCTTGCCACCGCTCCACTAGCAGACCATCGCTTCGCAGAAGTTTCAAATAGATAACTTTACCGCAGAGACGCACATTTGGGTCTCTGCGGTAAAGTTATCTACTTTGGGTCTCTCGTTTTAGATGAGAAAACTTAGAGGCTTTGCCTCATTTCTTCGGATATTCTGACATCGAGGATGAGCCAAACATAAAGTTTTAGGCAGTAGCGATGAACTTTAACCGATATATCAATGGTATGGACCGGTGACAAGCTGTGGGATTTAGCCGAATTCGGAGGCGCAAACATGTTTGTTGTGAACCGTGGCGACGAAATAAAACGACGACAAGCCGTGACTCAAAGGGGCTTTGCCCCTAAACGATAGCACGCCGCGCGAGATGTTGTGAGCCCTTCTGAGGCGCAGCACCTCATAAATATTGTAACACATAATATCAACACACGGGACGGCTTTATACTCTCGCATAGTAGAGTTCCAAGTACTCTAAATCATAAACCACTTTTTTCTAAACACACACATATCAGCTCCGGTGCCCGCCGTATATGACAATACTGCGCTTCTCGCGCTGTATAATCTCGCTCATAATTAGGCGATCTTGTTATTCCGGAAGTGGATCAAGGGTATGGTCAAGAGGGTATACCCAAAAGCTCACCTTCACTACGTGCCGCAGTAGGCCAACTCGACGCCAAAGCTTGAAGACCGGAGGGCTTGCCAGACGCGCCGCAACGCAAATGTCGTCACTCGTAGAGGCTGCACAATAAGTAGAGTTAGTAAGCCCATCAAGGCAGAGAATCTGACACTGCGATATGTGCAGCTACTAATATTTCACGATTACACGCGAATCCAACACGAAACTAATCCAAGAAAAACGTAGGCATAATCGGGACGCTGTTTCATAGTTCACACACGCACACATACAAATTAAAGCAAATATCTCAGGTTCACTCTTATGCACTCACATAAAACGATTAGAAGCATGCGCATTCGTGTTGTTATCTCGCTGCTAAGAAGTGAGGTAGCGAAGCATACACACCGCACAGCAGGCTGAATGATAGTCCCAGCAGCACCGTGATGCACATAGTGAGAAAGCAGCACCAGTATGGGGATAGGTGGTACAGCAGGAGAGCGTCTACACTGCGTTGTAAAATGACATGAGACCGAACATTTAGTAACGTACTGAACCTGTAGTCTTATTGATTCATTCATCGCTGCAACGACAATCACGGAGGCGTATCTAAGGTGGCAAATTCTTTTCCGAAAGCTGGCCAGCATAATTTTGAGTAAGCGAGAAAAAAACGACATTAAAAACACTGGCTGTTATTTCCAGGCAAGCCCCTAACAACAATGTGGGCTGTTGCAGATCGGAACTATAATCAAACATTTATGAATCCACGAGTATTAGCATCTTCAGCCTATTAGTGCACTGCTGCAATGCGGAGATGTCTCGCAAGGATTTTAAATTGCACTTGCTTGAAATCTGTGTTGATGTCCGCAAACTGCGATTTGTATTACACCACCTAGTTTAGTGCTGCCATGGAATTCATTTCCTTTCGCTTGACGTCCAACTCTACGAGTCAACACCACTCGCGTGCAGTACGTTGCCTGCCAGTCTCATTTTTTTGTTAAAGGAGTCATGAGTCACATTTCGGGCTTGGTGACAAACTACATATCGAGGAGGGGGGGAAAGACATTGCTATGAACAGGTCAGCCAAATCTTGCAACTCTGCGTGGCAGGGAGTGTTCAGAAGCCATGCACAAAGTTGGTCATTTCTAAGGCGCCTTCCTTTCGTACAGGCACGCCTGTGCTCCAAGGAGGTTGTGGAAATTATCGCTCACGAGTTAAGCCGTACCCAACGTAAGATGGAGGCTACGGCAGCCATCTTACCAGGGGCATGATGAGCCATTGGCGTCCGGCGATCCAGAAGGAGCGTCTTAACGTGACAACTTTTTCTGGTCACACAGTGCACAAAGTGCGTCCTTCTGTTACTCGTTTTCTTTAGTAAGCCTTGAATTCAAGGCAAATTTATTGAATAATAAATCACCAGTACTCGACTCTGTGGGATATTCCATCAAAAATAACTATCTTTTAATTTATAATAACGTAGCCTTTAGAGTAACAGGTCAAAGGCACTTGATGTCTAAGTAGGCACTACCAGAAAATGCCATATTTCTGAGATCTCTGGAGGGCAAAAGCAGCAGCTTCACTATTGCTGGCAAAACAATGCACGAGCTTCCACTCCAGCAATTTTTAATTTCCTTTCTGTGCTCACACTTTTACGAGCAGCCGGCGCCTGCTGTCTATTTTAGAATAACAGATAGCTTGCTATATATGAGCCAATAGCCGACATAAATCAAGAACGAAGTTTGGATGAGACGAGCTTGCCGTGACGTGATGACATTTGCCGCACCACGCTCTATACTCTGCTAACATTAAGCAGCGAACCACAGACTGGCACATGAATCAAAACGGGAGAGTGTGGTCTCAAAGTCATCAGGCGCACAGACGTACCTTTTCCCCTCATGCCAGCCTTCCCCTGTCGGGACCATAGAGTTTGCTAAATTTAACTAGAGGGGACTCTCGCACTGCGATCATTTAGTGACTATGGGAATGATGGGTAGTACACACACTTGCCTAGTCTTCGTACTTGTGGGCGGCGAATCGTGTAGTGCGGCTTCGTTTATTTCTGGTTACGGTTTCGTTTTGAAGAAAAGAACGAACCCTCTTGAACTTAGTGAACCGACTCATAATGGTAAGTCTAAAAGAATAAGGTGGTGAAGCGCAACCGCTGAACACTTGCTATTTTTTTTAGAAAACAGCTCCAAGCCACATGAACACACACGGAGCTAGAAGCAGGCCAGAAGTACGAAGATTAGACAAATACGTGTACTACGCATCATTCAAATGCTCGCTCAAGCGCCGTGCGTTGCAGCTCCCCAAAGACACTAGAGCCAGAATTTCCTCTAGTGTATATTGAGAAACTCTATGGTCGGGACGAAAAAAGACAGAAAGTGCTCAAAACTCACGACAAAGCCCTGCAATTCTACTCGATTTCGACGGATTTAAGAAATGTTTGCGGATCAATATGTGAGGCAAGGACTCTCGATACTGAGTTCATTCGGCGATTTCTTGAAAAAAAAAATGCACGCACCTCTCTGAAAGAAATCGTGAGGAAATGTGAGGGCATTTTTTTGCGGCGAGAGAGGGTACCGTTGCCGTCAGAACTTCGCCTTCACCAACTTTTACCATCACCTTGAGAGGCGCCCAGCCAGCGAACGGTGGAGAACGAAGAGCGAGCTGACGGGAGAGTGGGGCGCCATCGTTCTCGTCTATGCGTTGGCGTTTCACAGCGGCGTCTCGAGCACACATTTGCGGGTGTTCTTGACAGGCGCCCAGCCAGCGAACGGTCGAGAGTGAGGCGCGAATGCACCGAAGAGTGGGGCGCCGGGACGAGAGAGAGCCAAACGCGAGAGAAAGAAAGGCGAAGCACTGCACCTACCCTCTCCTACGCTCTCTCGAATCACTTGCTCTGGTTGCTATGGGCGTTTATAAGCGCGCGCGTCCACAGCTGTTGCTATGAGAGAAAAGTGAGAGCGGAGAGATAACACCTGCCGGTGCGTGGACACCGCCACGGACAACGCCGGCTGCCTGTAATAGCCCGACAAAGAAATGAATTAGCGTCTTATGTAGTGCATCTACAGAATTTTCTTATTTTTGAATGTGTTTAGAAAAAAGTTGTTAACGATTTAGAGTACTTGGTAATCTACTATGGGAGGACGAAAAGCCGTCCCGTGGGCGTTACATTTCATGAGGTCCTGTCGAAGAGAAGCACATGTGTTTAAAGCACTGTTAACGGTTTAGAGTACTAGGTACTCTACCATGAAAGGGCATAGAGCCGTCCCGTAAGAGAGTAAGCAAAAAACCTTATAGTAACTACAGCGAATCAACGAAAGCTATAATCAAGGACATACATTTAGTTATGTCTTACCAACTTTCCCAAGTTCCCACGCTTCATTTTTTTATTTTCATTTATTCGTTTTTCCTACGGCTATTCTTTTGTGTTGTTATTTCGTGTGCTTCATTGTTTGTTTATTGATTCTTTATTCGATGTCGGGCCCTAACAGTGTTTGCATTTGAAATATGTATATATAAAATCAAATGTGGTTCAATGCAGCTACTTGACGTTGCTTTCTATAGTATATTTCCCTGACTTGAAGTGTTACCTCATTCCTCGCAGCCGCTTCGCACAGTACATCTCTGCGTCAAGATCGAAACGCATACAGCTCAGCTTACAACACTGTCCCAGAAGTCTACTCACTGTTCGGTACTTTGAGGCGGCGCTTCCTCGTGAAGTGTGTAGTTCCCGAAGCATCTGTCCACGCCGTACGTCATCCTAGCCGGTGTGATCCGGGAGATGAAGCGGCCCGTGGTCTGCCATATCTGTAGGACGAATACGACCAGTGCTGCCACCGCCGTGCCCTGCGAAAAGAATGTGGTGGCCTAGTCGTATTCATGCCCAATAGAGAGAGGAGTGCGAGCGAACATAGCAGGTGGATTAGGTGTCAATAACAGTGGTCCTTCACGAGCCCTCGTTTGTTCCCCGGAGTTAACCATAGGTCTCCTCGATTTAGCTGCACTTTCTAGTCTAGTTTAAGAATGCTGCACTCTGGCGCTCAATTTAGCGACTGCAGCTCGCATCACCTGTACTTCTGCACTCGATTTGACGTCATGATGTACAAGTTCATCGGCACTTCAGCGCTAGCTTCTCCTCGAGTTCTCGTCTCTTGCAAGTAGCGTGAAGTATACGTAACTCACGGCGTACTTCTGCCCTGTATTTGACCGCTGCACCGAGCCCGCTAGTGTCGTGCTGCGCTAACGCTAGAGGAACTGGCGTGGCACTGGCCCGACACTTTTGTCAACTACGTCCTAAACGTGCAGCCAAATTGTGAAAGATCTCAGAGGCCGCGTTGAATATACGCGGCGGACCTGGTCGAGATCTGCCCCACCAGGTCCGCGGAAATCACAGCAGCTCACAATACCGAAACATCTTATTCCTCATTGAACTCGTACTATTAAAGTTCATATAAATTATTTTTTTCTTATCTTAAAAAATCGAAATCTCTGATAACCTAACTCCTAACTTGAAGCGGTATGATCGATTTCGTTGCACTTTAGATCTTACAAGATCATCTTCTAAATATTAGCAAAATATAAGTGCTTGAAAAATAAATAAGATTGTCACGTGGTCACCGTGCTCCTACTAATTATGACTGTCTGCTAGAAGGCGGTAAGAAAAAAAACGAGTATTTGGGGAGTATTTCTGCAACGGGACAACAATCGTCTTCAGGCTCGCTCTCACATTTTCTTTCTCGAAGACTCGACATCACCACTTCACCATCGAGAATGCTGGGCCATGCTTTTAGCACGCACGGCGCCGTTTGAGGCAGGGAAGTTGCGCGACCGCCGGGATAATGCGAGGAAATCGCTCGAGCTAATAACGACTGCAGTCACGTGGCAGAAATATTCCGAAAATACTAAAATAAGGAGGCCATGTACTCCTTACCTGCTCTGCTACGGAGGCAGACACTTTCCTCGCGGTAGCTGAGTATATACGCGACCGCGGTGATCAACGACCACAGCCGCAAAACGATTGGAGCAGACATATTACAACGCATCGACCGTTGACCTAGCCACAAAATCAAGGAGACCCTTGTCCCGTGCCTTTCGCTGGCCAATATTGTGCTGTGGATCCACGTTACGCGGGAACTCGAGTAAAACAGAGAGAGAAGAAAAAAATTCCGCCATATCCACGAAGTGAATGATGATGAGTGGGCGAAGCTCCGGAGGTAAACCTGGTAAACCATGAATCCTCTGTACATTTTGCCCACTCGATTTTATTACATCGCTCCCCCTAGCGTACGTCGCCGCACTAAATCGAACGATTGCCTTCAACCAATGACACGCGCCATATGTGACATCATTCCTATTTTATAAGATCTCGCGTTTTTCATCAACTACAAGTACCGCTTTCTAGTTTATAACATCTTGCATCTTTTCATCATCAGCTACAAGTACCACCATCTAGTAAACACTACAAGAACTAAACGAGAGGTGGCTACATACAGGAGACGGTACCGCCATCTAGTGAACACTGCAAGAACTAAACTAGACGTGGCTACATACAGGGGACGGTACCGCCATCTAGTGAACACTGCAAGAACTAAACTAGAGGTGGCTACATACAGGCTACAGGGGACGCACAGCCCACGCCCTAAGGAGCTTCGCCCCTAAAAAATAACAGAATGATAGGGAGGTTAACTAGACTAAGTCCAGTTTGCTACCCTACACGAGGGAGAGGGGAATGAGAGAGAAAGAGAGCGAGAGAGAGAGGAGTAAATGTGCCACAGAGGGGGGGGGGGTATCGCATGAATGTTGCGCAATTGGGCACGGTTCGGGAATGTTTAGTTGTTATTTCGTCTTCATTATGCCTATTGATTGAATGAAGTGGAAGCGTTGCCTTCAACAAGTGGCGGGACACTGATGTGCGATTCAGTGCCTACATATAGACGGTTTCAAGGTTGCAAGCGTTGCACCGCAAAAACATTTGTGGTCACCTCATTTACCAGCTCCTAACGTCGTACCTGAAAGGATGTTTTCAAGTTCTTTTTAACGGTAAGGAAAGTCTCTCTTTTGTTTTTCACATAAAATAAACGTGCGCAAGAAAACAAGAAAAAATAATTTTTATGTAGCTCAAAAGAACATTTCATTAATTTTGCCAAATAAGGGAAGGAAGGTGCAGATAATTAGCGGGCTATTTTCTAAAGCTCTTGTTCTCCACCGACGCTATTAAGGCTTATCGTCGGAAAAACCCGGATTTCATCAAGAGCCGGTGTTTTTAAACAGTAAAAAAGGCCAGTGGACGGTTGTGCAGCGCGAGCAGTTGTTTTTTTTTTTTTTGTTACCAGCAGACACTCCCTGCGTCGGCCTTGCGAGGTGATAGAGGAGGGGTGAGTGACAGTTGACACGAGACGCAAAGCACGAGCATGTGCAATGGGTTTTTGACGCCACCGCCAAATTCGCGAGCAAGTGCGACTATAAAATATTCCGCATTTACTACGAACATTGTGACAGCTTTTCAAATGAATCCCCCCTTGCACTGCTGTGTGTGCGTAGAAAAATTGTTTAACGATTTCGAGTACTTGGTACTCTACTATGGGAAAGCATAAAGCCGTCCTGTGAGCCTCGCACAAGCTGATCACAGGCCCTTAAAGCCGTTCGGACACGCAAACGCTGATAATACAATACAAGCGTGTGAATACATGTACCTTGTAGCTCTGAGAAATCCCAAAGCAGGCCTCAGTTAGCCCGGGTACCACTATTGAGTTTCCATGGCAGAATTTTTTTTTCTAATATCTTGAGTACCTATGAAATGCACAATTTTTGTAATCTGCATCTGCACTTTACATCTATGCTTTGACGAGATATCACTTAAGACGACAGCTAAACCGAAAATGCTTGCCTCACGTTTCCTGTTTGCTTTGGAGGCCATTTGAGCGATTCTTGGTGCTCGCATGTGCTTTAAATAGATCAATAGAATGCGTGTAGTTCATGACACAAGAACGATTAAAATGCTCCTTGTTTTAACAAAACTTACGTGAATGTGGGAGGGGGGAGAAAATGAACATGGGCCGGGCATGTGGCGCATAGACAGGATAGCCGCTGGTCAATAAGGGTAACTAACTGGATTCCCAGAGAAGGCAAGCGAGTTAGGGGGAGACAGAAGGTTAGGTGGGCAGATGAGATTAAGAAGTTTGCAGGTATAAATTGGCAGCAGCAAGCACAGGACCTGGTTAACTGGCGGAACATGGGAGAGGCCTTCGTCCTGCAGTGGACGTAGTCAGGCTGATGATGATTATGATGACGTGAAGGTGCCCGAGAATTTCTTTAATCCTTGCATTAACCTGTAATGTTTTTATATTCTAGTTAAGTGAGGTTCTTTCTTTCTCTCTCTCTTTCTTTCTTTCCTTCTTTCCTTCTTTCTTTCTTTCTTTCTTTCTTTCTTTCCTTCTTTCTTTCTTTCTTTCTTTTTTGATAGGTAGCAGCCGTCTACAGAACGCAGTTCTCGCGCGGAATCGGCATGGCGTCTTTCATATTCTTTGCTGAGTTCTTCATCTTGTTGAATGGTCTACCAAAATGACCATCACGTGATCACTGAAACGTGGCTTGATGATTCAATTTGTTTGAAGTAAAAATTTTCTGGGATTGTGAAACTCTTTACGTCGGCCCTTACGTCGGCCTTGCGACGGCCTTACACTAAATGCCGTAATGAGGCACTCGCGGCAAGAGGCACTGCTTCTGCATTGAATTTTTGCGTTGTCAGCATTAACCACGAGGATATATAGTGTCGCCACATACGGGATAACGTCACTCAGGGTGCCGGGTTGTGTTGCCTGCCAGAAAACCGCCTTCTCTGCTCTATTGCGGTGGACACTGTGTGTGTGCTTCCCCTTGTTTTGAAGCTCAGTGCTCAAAGATGCAGTAAGACCTGATAACACGGGCAAGCAAACTACGAATCGGTGCCCCCGGCGGCACTTTCGAGTCTACTTTGCATCGCAAAATCGCGACTAAGAACCGGTGCAGCCATGGGGGACGATGCAAGTTGTGTCGCGAAAGCAAAGCTGCCGTATTCCACAACTACGAATCCTATATCTGTGACGTCAAAACGATCGCATCGGAAGCCCTCGCGAACAATGATACATTCACGTGGTTCAGTTCAGTTTACATTGGGCAACAATGGTCGTGTTCAAGGACTTTCGGACCCCGGAGGGAGGGAGGGGTGGAGGACCCGGGTTTGAAACTCAGCCTTGCGAGGAAATCTATTCTGTTTTCTTATTATTTTTTGTGCTGCGTGCACGCCAGGCCAGCTGTGAGTGAAGTCTTTGTGTGTGTGTGGGGGGGGGGGGGTGGAGCAGGAGGGGGGTTTACGGAGTTTTTTTTTAACACCACCAGCAATACAGATCATGCAGCCAATACAAGCTTTGCCTGAAACAAACAAGAAAAAAATATTCCGCCTCGGTTTTAGAATAGTTACGCGAAGGTGTCATATATGTTCAACCTAATAGGTTCCAACGCGGTGGTGACTCAGTTTTATTTATTCATTTATTTATTTATTTACATGTACTCCCGTCTCATTACGAGACATAGCAAGGGAAGGGCAGGAGAGGTATGGAAGTTGCTTGCAAATGAGGCATAACAAAGCGCGAGCTATGATAAGAAACTAAAATGCGGAGATTGACAAGCAATTTGAAAAGCATGTTTCACAAATGCGTGTATAACAAACCAGAATTACGCAAAAACACACGTGCGTTGAATGGTAGAAAAAAGCACATAAATATACAGAAATTTGCACAGCACATTGAAAACTGATGAAACAGTGACGATGCATCTCTTCGGCCAATTTTGTGGGTGATAACTACCGAAGTGGGCAGTCAACACCCTTCTCGATTTTGAGGGCTTTGGGCTCGGACTACTCAGTAGGTCTACTCAATGGCTCCCGACACTCATCCCCGTATTCTAGAATCTCCCTTCACTATAAAATACATCCAGTGACAATGGTCGCGAAGTACCAATGTTCACTTCGGGTTACTAACTATTGCAGGGACGGCACACAGCCCTCCCATAGTAGAGCACCTAGTGCTCTAAATCGTTAACTACTTTTTCTCAACCAACGTTGGCTTCGCCTTCATTTGAGAAAGCCGATGGGAGCGCCATCTCTAGGTACGGCAAGTGACTGCACTTCAGCGATAGTTTGCTGCGATTCCTGAGCAGCGCAGCGTCATTTTCAGCCGAGTGGTGGCGCAGTGCTAAACTCCGTCAAGCGAAGGGTGAAAGTCGAGTCGAGAAGCGTTTGTGAATACGGAGGTCAGCTTCGGTAACCGTTGCGTCTTACACTTATCGCGTTCAGCTTCTGTTGATGAGCTCCCCCATAGTAGAGTACTAAGTACCCAAAATCGTTAACCACTTCTTCTAAACACACAAGCTCCTTCGCGTGTTCTCGTAGTCGGTCGACATCCTGTTAAATCCTGTTAAGTCCTGTCAAGTGAGGAAGCATTAAGTGAAGAAGCATTAAGTGAAGGAGCATTAAGTGAAGAAGCATTAAGTGAAGAAGCATTAAGTGAAGAAGCAGTGGACATCCTGTTAAGTGAGGAAGCATTCTAGTGCTTCTTCTCCGGAATAAATCGTACGCGCGTCGCCTACTGTGTAATGTAGCCTGATTCGTCCTCCTCGGTGAGGCCAAACACTCCTTCCGCCATGCGACGATGCCGATATGATGGCTGTGCGGCTCTACGCCTTATTTCGGGTGCACAAACACACTTTACATATTCCTTGCAAAATACTTACGCACCACGTTCGCAAGGTCTTACGCACCTTCGCGTTAGCCCAAGGAAAGAAAAATGCAAGCATAACGATTCCCGCAAATGGTCCCGCCGCTGCAGAGTTCAGAGCGATGAAAAACTGCGAAGTACAACAAACATAAAAGAGAAGTAAGTTTCTGCATCGGAACGGAAGAAGGTTAAATAGAACCACAAAACTGACTTGGCGTTGTCAAGTTTTCTTGACGGGACGGAAAAAGGAAAAAAAACCACAATACTGACTTGGCGTTGTCAAGTTTTCTTGAGGTAATTAGAGGCGATCTAATGGAGCTATAGGTAAAACTAAATAAAACAAAACGAGCAAAATTAACACTACGCAATAACTTTTGTAAGACTGGTAAGTTTGTTCTAGAAAAGTGCCTTTCATTTTGCGTCTTCTTTTGAAATCTATGCTACCATCCTGCCTGAATATTCTTATTCAAATGCGGTTACGTTAATGTGATGAATTGTTTTTTTATACATTGCTACAAGGTTTCAGGTGTTCACAGGTGCTACAGTACGATAATTTCAACAGTAAACTTTTCAGGATACGGCACAAAAATGCTTGTCGTCTGCAAAAAGCCTTGCCGCGCCATCGCCTATCAACCACTGACGCCACAACTGCGCCCCTCCTGGCCTCGCCTCGTAACCGCGTCAGCTGGCGTGACGTCATGCCAAGTCACGCATGCGCCATAGCAACAGCTGCGGAGAAGCCGTGTGTATAACTGCGCCAAGATTAAATGAATGAGCTTGCACTCGGCCGCCCAGTACTTGTAACGGTGAAGGCGGTCGATCCGTAAGCCATGTGTGTTTAGAAAAAAAAATGTTCGACGACTCAGCTAGCGTGGTTGCTTGGGCGAGTTGGTACGACATGATTCACATAAAAAACAGCGCCAATAACGAGGGACAAGAAAAGAAGGAGACAGACAGCGGCACGATTTAGAATACGCTGTACTCTACTATGCGAGAGCATTAAGCTGTCCCGGTAGAATGCAAAACAGGGCGAACGTTTCAACAATACTCTCGATGAAACCAAGCCTAACCCCCGAATGCAGAGATGTTACTTGACTCGTACTTGACTCGTTCTTGACTCAAGACCGTCTTGCCGGTCGCCATAAATCGTTCTCGAACTTGCGGATGACTTGAAGGCGACTTGGCTCAGTCGAAGTCAGGACAAGTTTCAAGTCAGCTGCGGGGCTTGCTTGAAAGTGACTTGACGTGTTATTCCAACATGGCCACCTCTCGAATAGACGTCGCGTGAAAGGTGGCCGCTTTTGAGTTTGCTTGCCTCGCCATAAGCGTAGCATTTTTTGAGGCGCACTGCCTGCCGAAGATTCTTGGAACCGCTTTACGTGACCAAGGTATCCGATGGAGTTGTACGACGAGCAACAATTCCACGCTAGGTACAGATTCATGAAGAACGCCGTGGGGCAGCTGCTCGTTATGTTGCCGCTCCGTGAAAGTGGGGACAACCGAAGACAGCCCGTGCATCCAGTGTTACAGCTACTGATGGCTCTCAGGTTTTACAGCGCTGGCACATTCCAGCCAGTCACCGGAATTTTCGTCCGCATTCCGTAGTCGACAGTGTGCCATGCTGTCGGAAAAGTTACGCTACTCATCGCAAAGCACCTGTACGCGATGCTGGTGCGCTTTCCGCAGCCGGCGGACTGTTATGAAGTGGCTGAGTTCCCTTGCGTGACAGGTTGTGTCGACTACACACACGTGCGTATTAATAGCCCCGGTGTCTACAACGCCGAAGTGTTCCATAACCGCAAAGGCTATTTCTGTTTTTCTATAACACGACGACACTTTCCGTCTCTTTCGGTAAAAAAAAATGGACTCGGTGCTGTGTCCGTGTGCCTCGTCTATCCTTTCGTCCCGTCTGGGGCGCTGTTTCTCGCTCAGAAAGGCATCGCTTGTAGCACAACGCTACGTAAAATTACACACACACAAAAAAGAGGTGCCCCTATCACGGGTTTTTTAATCCGCGTCACCATCATGCAGCGATACGTTGCTGCACCCCGCGAGACAGAATTCTGCTGAGGGCAATGTCCTGACCCCCGCTTTTTCTCTTGTTTACCAAGCTCAACAAAAGGATACGAATCACATTTGTTCCCAGAACTTGTTTTTTTTTTTCATAATAACTGCGACCTAGCCCATTACAGGCATGCACACAGGCGAACAGAGGCAAATACCGTGAAAATCACGTCACATCGTGAGCCAGGTCAGCACAAATACATGCCATGGCGTTCGATTGAGAAAATAAAAAAACGACGAAAGAACCCAACGCGATGCTTGTTTCTCCTCCAAACAAGCAACCATGGAGAAACGCACCGCATTTGGGTGGCCACTAAAACCAGCGGGCAACGAACGCTTTACAGAAGCAACACTGCGCATCGCTGTCGTGGCAGGCACCACGTTGACCACGTGCCGCTCGTTAGCCGTAAAATGGCAAGAATATGCTTGTGGCCCTTCGTTTTTATAGTTATTTTAAAACGTATGGTCTTTTTTTGGTGTAATGCGTGCCTTACGCGAACAACTTCATTATTACCCTCGTTAGCAGGCGAGCAGCGTGTTTCTGCTTTGAAGCTCGTTCTTGACTTGACCAAGCAAGTCAGCCTGAGCATCTACGAAACGTGAAGGCTGACTTGGGCGTTTTGAAGTCCGCTGCTTGCTTCGCGCCGACTTGCTCAAGTTAAGTTGAAGTCGCGAGCCAAGTAACATCTCTGCATTCGGGGGTAAACCTTGACATAGCTGAGTGACATAAGTCAGTAAAATCTCATACTTGGGTCGACCAGCTTCAGTGTTATCAAGTGTTGCGCTGCCAAGGGCAAGCTTCTTAATTTACTCGCTCAGATAACGTTTACTTGATTTTTCGACCAGTTTATTATTAACTTTATGACCCCCCCCCCCAAAAAAAGGCTGGACATGTCCATTTTTTTAGATAGTGAAGGATTCTTTTCATTATAATTTAATAACTACATTGCAGCTTTCTAATGTATTGCATTTGGGAAGTTGTAGCAACAAACAACATCAACATGCACATTACTCTTGCTTTGGCAATGCGAGATTCGGAAATCATAATCAGCTCACTCAAATATATGTGGCGGTTTCTTAATATAACTTTCTCAATCGAAGTAGCATGGAAGAGCAAAACACTTTCTTGCATGCTTCACTTGCAATGAAATATTACTTACCCTAGCGGCAGATCCAATATAAGAAATCAGCAGACCAAGCAGTACCATAACCGTTCCACTGGATGTTGCTGGAACAGAAATGAACGCCATTGATAGCTCTTTTTGGTTTTCTTATTGGCGTTATAGAGACGCAAGGGACGTAATACAGGTCACGATTTCTCGAGATAGCACTGAATGTATTCGCCACTTGGCAATAACGCCAGCACGCACGAATTCCTAACGATAGCGACAGCGAACATTGCAATTAAACGATGCTTTGGAATGCTGCAAGGTGGCCGAGAGGTAATGGCATGGATAATTGAGAACCACACCAAATGGTTTGGTCCTGGCAGAAGACGACAGAAAGAGTGCACTCTTTCTGTCGTCTCTGTCTTACCAGCGCTGTGGCTTCATTGAACGTAACACATCAACCAGTCCAAAAGTCCGTTCTCTTAAAGAAAAATGCGCCCTGGTCGGGTAGTTGAATTCGAGACGAACAGTCCTGTACTCGTTTTGTGGTCCCTGTCTTATTAGCGTCATGGCTTCATTGTGCATTTTTCTTCAACTAAGTTCTCCTGTCGGAGAAATTCACGTAGATTTACTTTAGGCTTGGCGGGTCAAACGGGTGGTCGTCGATTGCCCGTTTCCTAATGAAACATATCTCGATACTAAAACTTTCCTCCACTCTGGAGCGCTCTTCGACAATCCGGCAGAGTCGACGGAAACGTCGATATGCCAAGCAATATGTCATTCACTTCGCTTACTGAAATCTGCGTGCCAGAGAGAGAGATAAAGATGCAAGGAAAGGCAGGGAGGTTAACCAGACGCACATCCGGTTTGCTACCCTGCACTGGGGAAGGGATAAAGGGGAGAAAAGAGGTTGCAGGAGAGATGAGTGCCAAATTTTAAGAATGGCAGTGTCCTTCAATGGGTCACACTGATCTACCAAACAGCACAGCACGACTTAATTCCAAATCACAACAATGGGCCACAGGAATTACATGTCCTACTCATTGTAAAAGCTAACTAAACCAGTCATGCACGGGTGTTGTCCAATGGAGTGACACCAACTGCTCCTCTTAGCCTTGTCCTCTAGCGTACATCGCAGGACAGAAGTTGGCCAGTAGTCGAGGCAGGCAAGATACTGATATTGGCAGTTTTTCTTAAAATATTACTACTGAGCCAGGAGAATAAGCAGAGAACAAGAGTAAGAGAAACTTACCAAGGGCAGCCATGAAAAGACTGTGAACGAAATTTGCCAGTAGTCGAGGCAGGCAAGATGCGGACATTGGCAGTTTTCCTTGAAATATTTCTACTGAGCCAGGAGAATAACCAGAGAAGAAGAGCAAGAGAAACTTACCAAGGGCAGCCATGACAACACCCGACTTCTTTTCGGAGATGCGAATGTACGGTGACACGATGTCCACGTACAGTACGGCAGCGTGAGAGTTGACAACCGATGACACCGTGCTGTAATGACAAGTCATGTATATTGTAACAGCCCAATAAGGGAGTCATTTAATGTTGTCGCTCGACATTGCGATACGGATAGAGGCCAACTAAAACGAACAAGTTGCATCGTGAAGGTTCCGAAAATTAGCTTTGTATATTGATTGATATGTGGGGTTTAACGGGCCAAAACCACCATATGATTAGGAGAGCCGCAGTAGTGGAGGGCTCCGAACATTTCGACCACCTGGCGTTCTTCAAAGTGGAGCCAAATCTAAGCACTCGTGCCTACAGCATTTCCGCCTGCATCGGAAATGCAGCCACCACAGCCGAGATTCGATTCCGCGACCCTGCGGGTCAGCAGCCGAGTGCCATAGCCACTAGACCACCGCGGCGGAGCAATTTCTGGGGCTTTTCGTCCCAAAACCACGACGGGATTACGAGAGATGCCACAATGAAGGGCTCCCTAAATTTGGACTACCTGGCGTTCTTTGGCGTGCAATGACATCGAACAGCACGCGGGCCTCAATCATTTCGCCCCTGGCCGGGATCAAACGCATCATGTTCTGGTCAGCAGCAGAGTACCACAGCGCCTGATCCAAAGTGGCCGACGGGTTGACGCCCTTTCCTTCCAATGCATTACGCACGACTGTGCTCCTGTAAGAATTCGATTAGTGCCTTTCGGATGGCACGCCGATGAAAGGGATCCAGCAAAGGTCCCGAGAGAACGTTTTGAGATCACAAATTGATTCATGTAGTTAGACAAATGTTCTGCCATTCATTGCATCATCCGCAGCCTGAGAGCAAGAGCATCGGGGAAACGTCTTGTGAATGCTACTGCCACGAATGCACGGAAGATTTTCATTTGTGTGGAGTATACATATCTGCAGTTCACACTTCGTGCAGGGGTCATATGGTGAATGGACGGGGCTGAATACATTACGTACAAATACTTATTTGGACGTCCACTATACGATCAGTAGGTATACTAGCGTTGAAAATATACTGACCCTAGTAGAGATCACTGGTTGAGAAAGCAAACACTCATAGAATTACTACGTTTGTCATATCGCGATGCTATGTCCTTCATCATCATTCACATCATCATCTGTTTGTCTGTCCTGAAGAATGACGAAGGCTCTACAAAAAAGGAGTCTGTAGCAAAAATGTGCTTGCCTTTGCGTGCATGTATGTTCAATCTCTATTGGTCTCCTTGAAAACCATGTGCTAAAAGGTGAAAAAGAAAAATCGGTGTATGCCATACCAACAAACCTAAATCGGTATACTTTGTTGAACTTCCTGTTTGCTTCAGCTTTAACTCCGAGCTCAGTTTTAGCCCATAATAGAAAACAGCTCTCAACCTCTCAACAGTAGCGTAAAAATTTGGCGGATCTCACGTACCTTGGGAATTGATGCTATAAAAAGTATGCGGATGGAAGGTGACCATGTTGTAAATTTTTAATTGAGCGAAACGTTATTAAGTGACCCTAAAGATATGTACAAATGCACGCACAATCACACGATAAAAAGCCGCATATGTTTTATATAACCACTTGTTTACAGCTGCGTAACGATGGCAACAGCAACATGGGCATTAGCACCACCAGAGGCGTGACCTGATATGAACCGCTGGTGCTCGCGAGGGTGGTAGCCCTGGACACTACTACACAAACGAACTTCATAGTATGGCGCTTATGTACGAACGACGCTAATCCAACGTTAAGCTGCATCGCAGAAGATATGTAATCTTCATAAAATCAGACAGCCAATGCTGCAACCACAATTGAGATTTCACGAACTCAACGTCTGTTTGAAAAGTAGTTCAGAGACCTGGCGTGGCTCTGTGGTACCATACTTGATTACCACGCGGAATGCTGGGGTTTGATTACAGCTGAGACGCTCACACTTTGTGTTTGCATATGCCGGCTTACTGTTGCTGATGCATTTCTTAACGCTCACGTGTTAAAATTACCTATGCCTTTTCTCACCGTTCCTGGGTAGATATAAACTATCACTCAGCCATGGCGCATACCTATGGCTCATACCTACGGGTGGGTATGTGCCACACGTCTGGCGGAAACGTTCCGGCGATGTACGTGACCTGATTGTTAGATTATTCATGTCATGACCAGCTAGTCATATGCGTCAAGATATATTACCCTCCCATACTAATTTCGGTTTGCCCAAGTTAAACGCGTGACCACGAGAGCACCTAGACGTAGGCAGATAGATAGATAGATAGATAGATAGATAGATAGATAGATAGATAGATAGATAGATAGATAGATAGATAGATAGATAGATAGATAGATAGATAGATAGATAGATAGTCACTCAAAGTTCCTCAAGCACACAAAGAAATTCTTGGAAAATTCGCATTTATTAAACATCTACTCAAAAAAAACAATTAGTTATCATCATCAAAATACAATACCACCAAAATGTTAAGAAAGTGAAAACACAGCCTACTCTGTGAAGCCGCGGTTACCTTATTGATGCGCTGACGATTCCAGCCAAGAACAGGCCTCTAAAACCATCGATGGAGCTTGCACTTCTGTTGATGTAATACGGCACGATCTATAGGCCAGAAAACGCAGAGTTTATTTTTTTCAGGTAACGTGCACGCATCATTACATAGCTTACTTTAGGAATGCGTGCGAGCATTCTTGCACTATATGTCACTTGCGGAGCATTGCGCACATCTTTAGCGAGAATGGAAGAATAGGAGAACCCACTCGCAACAATGCTTTACTCCGAGTGGTGGCTATAGCCAAGACGCCGGGCAAGAACTATCTCATTTCATGGCTGCCTTGGGTACTTTGACGCAGCATCTGAACCTGAGGTGCATGGACGTACGTTTGCGCAGTCGCCGTTGCACCTTGTGACGATGGCACATGCGCGACTTGACCACAGGGCTTGGTTGCCCAGCGTGTAAGGTTCTACTGACAACGCGTAAGGAAAACATCAAGAAAATATAGGACAAGGAGTTGGCGTGCTCATTGAAGACTCTGATATTGAAGCCTGTCGCGGCGTTAAAACAACAGGCATTATACCACCGCCCCCAAACATTGTCATTCATTTTGCGTGCAGATCGTCACGAGAATAATTTCTTGAGAAGGATAGAAAACAGAGGCTGTCTTTGAATGACTTAGGATTTCAATAGAACGTGTCTGTTTTTATTAAGAGCATTCATGGCCTTCCGTGAAGCGGCTATTCGGTGCTGCGAATAGAAAAGAGGGACTAGTGCAAGTGGCAGTGTGCGTGGACAAGAAGTGGCAAAACACTTCTCCAAAAATAAGCTGAGATGATTGTGGTAATCACAAAGAGTTTGATGGACAGAACTGAGATTGTATAGGAATACGTCATTTCGTGTTTGTTGCATTGTTTTTGTGTTTCATATGACCTTATTGCCTTAGTCAAAGTGAAAAGACGATTTCTGTAATTTTCTCGCCAGAACGTTCGTTATTTAGGGAGGAATAAAACAGATCTGGAAATCATCCCGGAGATTGATTGATATGTGGTGGTTAACGTCCCAAAACCCCCATGTGATTACGAGAGACGCCGTAGTGGAGGGCTCCGGACATTTCGACCACCTGGGGTTCTTTAACGTGCACCCAAATCTGAGCACACGTGCCTAAAACATTTCCGCTTCCATCGGAAATGCAGCCGCCGCAGCCGGGATTCGATCCCGCGACCTGCGGCATCCCGGAGAGCATAAATCTATCTTTTAAGGCAATAACGCTAACAGAAACGTGGTACACTAGTGCGTCTCAAACGTTTTCACTTCCAGGATATCAGTGCTTTTATTAAAATCGTGAAAGCAAATGCGGAGGGGGCGTGGCGATCTCTGTGATTTTGGCCATCACCTGTGAAGCTGGGGTGAGCTCTGCATTATCAGCTCAGATATTGAAGCACTGACAATGCGCAACCACGAGAACTTTTTTTGTGCGTTTTCTATACCGTCCACCTTCTGGTGATTTTAATCTGTTTCGGAACTTCCCCTGTGTACTTACTCTTCAGTCTTGTTGCAAAAGAAAATTTCAAGCTTTCTTTTCGGAGGGGACTGCAATGTGGAATACTTGAGCACATGCATTTCAGGGAAGAATTACAAGATCTGTTGATCGCGAACAGTTAGAGGAATGTAATTACAGCACCGACACGAGTCACTCAAGAAACTGCGACGCTGTTGGACCTCTTTATTTCAAATGCTTACTTTGATGATGTAATAGCGTATGTTATATATACAGCTATTAGCCACCATTTAGGTATATTTATTTTGATCACCACCACCTGTCGTTCGATGAAAAAGAAGGCACCTACATGCTACGTCAATACAACACACAATACTATCTAGGTTAATTTCGCAACTCTGCTAGTTTGCAACAGTGAAATAATGTTTTTAGTTCAAACAGTAGCGACATAGCGTATTCCTCTTTCATAACACCATCTTAAAATATGTACCATTAGTAAGGCCCATGAAAAAGTTAAGAAAGCCGTCTGGAGCTTGGGTTACTTAGGAATTATTAAACATGATCAAGCATAAGAATAACCTGTACGCCAGTTTTATTGAACACAAAAACGCAGGTAGTTTAGAAAAATATAAGACATATCGAAGTCAACTTACTAGTAAACTAACAACAGCGAGAAACATATATGTACACAATCTGTTTTCAGAACATGTGGCTACGCGGTCCAACGTGATATGAACAAAATTTAACGCACTGCTAAGCCCAGCTAAATCTAATCTTATTCCTTATACCTTTCACCAGCAAGATGAGCTGTTATCTGACGCAACACTGGCAGATGTTTTTAACCATATTTTTTCGCTAAGCAGGCAAACCCTGACAATAATTTACTCAGCAGAAGCTCTGATGCCCTCACAAAAAAAGTGGAGAATTCTTCTTTAGTCTCAATAAGTGCGCAGAAGTTTTTCCTTCAATAAGTTCGGTCAAAAAAAGTAAGTCGCAGGACACTCATGGTTTTCAAACATGACCATGTAATCGACATTATTTCTCCTGTTCTCACTCACATTTATAACCTGATTCGATCATCTGGCCAATTTTCTAAAGACATGCAAACATTTCGAGTACAGCCGATTTAAAAAAACTGATAAAAATGTTTCAACTACATATAGCCCAATTTCAATTCTGCCAGAATTCTCGAAAGGCATTGAGAAGATTATTCACGCTGAAATGTTATCATATCTAGACAATAGTGATTTATTGTCTGATCATCAACATGGCTTTAAGAAGCAACATTCCACCAAGGCTGCTTTTTAGCTAAAAAATAAACAATCTTACGAGATTTTAAACATAAAAAGTAATTATGGGAATGTACATCAATTTATCTAAAGCATTTGATTCTGCGAATCATAAAATCTTGCTCCCTAAGCTACACGCTTATGGTATCCGTGGTCTAGCTTTAGAGCTCTTCGAATCCTGCTTATCGCATCGAGCGCAACATGTTGAGCTAGGAAAAGAAAAAAAAGTTCATTTTACAGGCTGTAAGATTCGGAGTTGCGCAGGGAACTTGGGCCACTCCTGTTTATAATTTATAACAGTTCAAAACAGGAAAAAATTGATCTCCTGTGCGGGTGATACAGCAAAGTTTGTTACCACTATATCTGAAACTGAGCTTGACCATCATGTGCACATAACTTTCAGAAAATTTAAAGAATGGGCTGAAGTGAGTTGCTTGCGAATAAGTGCCAGCAAGACAAAATTTGTGGTTTATATGCAAAAAGGTAAACAATTACAAAGTCCAATAAAATTGAAGATAGTTCTGGATGATTTAGAAATCGTTAACGCAGTCTTCATATTAGGTGTCACGTTTTCTAAATACCTAAGTTGGGACGGTCACGTCGAACACCTTCGTAAAAAAGCTCTCTTCTGCTATAGGAACCATAGCTCGCTTAAAATGCTTTTTTCCAGTTAACATTAAATACGTGCTTTACAGTGCTCTAGTATTTTGGATACTACAATACTGCACTCTTGTTTGGGGCACAATCACAAAAAAATTCAACAAAACTGCCCCAGTTTCAAAAAAAAAAAACTCTGTGCTGCATTGTCAATGTTCCACGCTCATTTTTTGTGAAAGATCTGTTCGTAAAGTTTCGTATTCTACCTGTATTTTTTACGATTATCGCTTAGTTTCAACCTACAAGTCATATTAATAGTCCAATAAATTTATTACATTTTCGCTGGCTTATTTGAATGTACACCACAGTATTCGTCATACTAGGCATAGGAAAAATGGCACGCCTCTACACCTCTAAATAAATGTGACGAACAATAATTGAAACACACTGTGCCAATTCTACCTAATAAACTTACAAAGGCAGAATCGGGACTATCTGTGCAATTCTAATCAAGCAATAAGACTGTATTGTCAGTCGTGCCAGAGAGAAAATATGCATTTTGTGCATATTCTTTTCTGTTTTTCTTTTTTTTCCTCGTGTAGAGATTGCGTTGAACACAACATCAAAGAGCATATACCTGTGCGTATATAGACCTGTGTATATATACTTGTGTATCAGGTATGGAAGTGTATATCCGCGTAATCCCCATTTTCATTCATACATGCACATTTCGTTGTGCGTACATAAATATGTATATATGCATGCAAGCTTCCTGTTTTTTTATTGGAATTTTATTTTGTATTGCGTGTTATTTTGTTTTAAGTGTGTTGCGCGTATTCTGTATTAGCTTTTAGTCCTGTCACTTCTCTTTCAGTGTGAAAATAAAGAAAACGTGATTGATGAATTGATTGATTTATTGATTAATTGATTGGGTTATTGATTGAGACGCAGTCGGCGTTGCGAGGCGAGAGAGGAGAGAGTGGGTGTGCGTGTGCAGTAATGGTGGCCACGCCACACACCGGATTAAACACGAGCATAACGCGCTTCGCATTTGAAGAACCTGTATTTTCTATAGAAGGAACATTGCATTTCGCGTGTCTTGCCTATATATGCGTTATCACTGCAGGCCCGGTACTTTTGTATCCCGAACAATGTGATCATGAACAGTGTGAGCGGTATCGATGTTAAAGTGTTAAGAACGGAGTTCTCAAGAAAGGAAGCGCAAGTGAACTCATTGAATCTTGAATACATCTTAAATACCGTAACGTCAGCGCGATGAAACATGGGGACGCAGAGCAATACACATAAGCACAGTGCAGTGTCTTCCTCGGCGTCGTTGTGTTTCCTTGCGCTGAAGCTAACGATGCGCAGTACCAACTAGTCGACCAGTTGGTTTTATTTAACACCCTGAAAGCGTGCTTTTTCAAAGTGCATTGTCAGAACATCGCCCGAGACGCTCAATTCACGTGTTGAGTTTTTTTTTTTTTTGACGCTGTGCACTGCTGTGTCACCGAAATGAAACTTTCACTTCGTTTACTCCTGATGTTGTACTCTATAGTTGTACGATTTTTATGCAGCTGTGATGGCAAAGTAGAACATTAAATTACCTGGTCGTAACGGGGTATGGAGCTCGAGAGGACCGGATCGCAGTCTCTGTACCAGTACACCATGGCAAGGCCTGTCAGAGCGTGCAGAACGTAGCAGAACGAGAGCAGACTGACTCCTCCGAGTGCTACTCTGATGAAGAGAAAAGGAAGTACGCGCTATGAACCAATCGCTGCCTGTTTATTACGATTCTCTACCTTTTTGCACAACACACTGTACACGGCAACGTACCTTACTTACTCGAAAATAGGTCGAGCACGAATATACGTTGACCTCTATTCATTGCGTTCCCCGTGAAATAACCAAAACAAAAATACAGGATCTCGTGGTTACCTTCCACGAGATCCTTAACCCTTACAGAAAAACGCGATGACCTTACCCACCACGCCACATGCAGCCAGAAAGGTCTCAGGCGTCTCATCTGAGGCGTCTGCAGACCGACACATTTGAGAATCCCCGACACCTTCATAGACTGTGTCCTTCGCTCCACCCGTCACCCGGCTGTCCGTGGTGCGGGCACGAGTCAGCTGACATGGCGCACATACTTAGGCAGTGTGAGTGCAGTGTTCGCAGCCACTACTCGGACGAGAGTGAGTGTACCCCAGGACGACTGGCTGAGCGATGGCGAGCCGCCCTTCTCAGCCCATGTGCAGTGGACCAAATGTGGGCTGTCCAGCGAGCCAGGGCTATCGCCGAAGACATCGCAAGATGCTCACTGGAAGACAGCTCCTGGAGGCCTATAGCCCGGGCCAGTAATTCCTCTTTGGATCCTGATAAAGTTTATTACCTACCTACCCGTCATATCCACAGAGTGAATGATGCTATAGAGGAGATCGCTTGGAGGGGCATGGGGCGTTTCTTCGCGATACCATTTCTGTAGGAAGGTAGAGTCGAAGGCAGCATGGTCGGGCACGTTAACCACCTGCCCCTTTATGACATAGTGGCCGCTGCTGTGAGTCAAATGCCTAACTCTCATGAATGGCAGACGTGTGGCTATCAGGCGTACCTTCAACGGGGTTGAGAGCAGGCAGGTGAATGGGGCTTCGGAACGTATCGGTATTCGTGAGTAACGCTTATCGTAGGAACTTGTCACGTGTTGCCCTGCCTACGAAGCGACGAGAACGAAATGGACGTAGTCGCGAGGATGCGAGCGCGCGAGCCCTTTAAAACCGGTGACTCGAAAACCGACGACAATCATGCAGCTTATTCACGCAGTCTCTCGTCTTTCCCTTTATCATAATGTCGAAAAGTTATTGCGGGCATTGTGATGAAATCGCATTGCAATCTACGTCCTTCATGACGACCAGAGAGAAGTTAGAGCTATGTAAGACGTATTGAATGGTTTCTACAAAAGATGTGGAGGTACTGCCAGAAAATTGATAGTTGGATGAGCTCACTGAAAACAACTAAAAGGTAAAACAGCTTGCGTATGACTGAAATAGCTACTGTAACACAGCAGTTGAATTAAGTTATTCACCTAGCTTAGCCGAGTAACTGCCAGGTTGAGTTGAATTGGCAGAAGCGTTGCATAATTTCCGCATGAAAAACATCACAAGCACTCAACTCTTTCTTATATATATTATTGTCGTACACAGAATGCGTTATACACAGCATGTGTGTTAATTAATTTTTTAAAGGAGTCAGCAGCCGGACTAGTCCACGTATTTTGTTATTATTGTCGTCGTTCTTTCGCTCCATCACTGTCACAATTAACGCTTGAATGTAATACTCTGGCAGAGGCCATTATGGGGAAAGTAAATTGCTTTGATGATGATGAAGATAATAATAGGATTCGATCGCGACAGGCAAGTGGCCGCTATGGTGCCACGGCCCCAAGTGAATGAATGAATCAACTCAGTAATGAGAGGCGACACATAGTAAGAGGCCTTCTGATTAAAAAAAAAAGACAAGAAGCGGACGTCACGACTAAACAAGTACGGGAATTTAATGGTGTTCTGATTCTTCAATACACGTATTCTTTTCCGCTATAAAGAGGAACTAATGCTTTTGTAGGAGTTGGTTCATTTCGATATCCTGCGCTAATTGCAGATACACCACAGTGAAACCAGCGATATCTGATCGTAGATTTTCCACTGCTTCCTTCAGCAAAAGCGTCCATGCCATCAGCGTTTGAAGCAAGCATGTATAGGGTTTCCCTTGCACAAGTAAAACCGTGCTAGGGAGACTCGGAAAGTTGATGTGCGACGTGCGCGCTACTTTTGTGTTGCGTTTTATAAACGTCATGCTTGTTACGGCAACTGAGATGCGCGTCTCCTACACAGCGAATTCCGTCAGGTTGTTTTTTCCCCTTCACGTGTAGCGAAGAAGGCGCCAGAGAAGCGCCGGTGGTACGGTGTCAATTTTTATGAAAGGGAACACGAGAGCGCGTGGCCTTCGCACTCCGGCGGCTGCTGGCAGCGCGTTCAAGCGGGAGCGATAGCAACCACATTCTCTTTTCGCGTCATCTCGCGGCGAGCAAAACAAGCATTCGTTCCTGATATAGACCGGCAAGCTTGCAACCCCTCCCCATTTAAGGCGATTACCAGCTCTCGCGTCATCGTCTTGAAGGGAGAGGGGGTCGCAATCTTGCCGCTGGTTCCATATCAGCAACGAATGGTTGTTTTGCTCACCGCGAGATGACGCGAAGAGATAGTGTGGTTGTTCTCGCTCCCGCTTGAATGCGCTGCCAGCAACCGCCGGAGTGCGAAGGCCACGCGCTCTCGTGTTCTTTTTCCTAAAAATTGACACTGTACAACGCCTTGATGCGCGTGCCAGTAGAAGGCGGACGAGCGCATGGAGGCACCCTGGCCTGTGACAGTGGACCAATCGTGTGGTGGTCGGGGCTGTGGTGCCCTCTCTTGTGCAGCGTTGGTGTGAGTCGAATGTTTCCGAAATGTTATTATCCACTTAGGTTTAATACTAATACTCCTTTTTGGTTATTTTTCTCGATTACACTACTCTTGACCTTTTCAAATAGTTTTATACCGGTGCTGCACATTGTAAACTCTTTTGTTTTGGGCCACTACTGAGCACAGGGTTGGCATCGTCACCATGCGACATGTGAAAATGGTTGAACGGCAACCCCATTCCCTTAAAGTGCTCCGAATTTACAAAGTAGCTGCGTATTTATCTAGATGATAGCACAACATCAGAAATTTTTTGCGTAGAGCTGCCATGAACAAGAGAAGAAAACTTACGTTCTTGCTTGCGTGAGCGACCTCGCTGCCAAGAATCTCTGTGTGATCATTTGATCCAAGCCAAGTCGCATAAGTTGAACGGGGAACGCCCCTATAGAGGCAGCCCACACGGTTTCGTCAGTTGTGAAATCTAATTCTGTTCTGTCGGAAAAGAAAATAGACGATAAGATATGGGCAGGTGTTACCCTTCAGATACTTCCCTAATTTTGCAGGTTTAACTTGAAATGGGATGCTGACAGTTGGTCATTTTACGTACAATGAACAATGAAGGTTAGCAGTTCTATTCAATGATGTCAAGCGAAATATTGCACCAGTCATTGTTATTAATATTCATAGCGTTATTATTATTATTATTATTATTATTATTATTATTATTATTATTATTATTATTATTATTATTATTATTATTATTATTATTATTATTATTATTATTATTATAGGTTTACAGCCTTTATCAGGCCCGTAAAGTACCCAAATTAACAATTTGACCTACTACTGTTCCAACTCACAATGACTAGCTGAAGATAACATTCACACTCTTAAGAAATATCGAGTAAAAAGGGCATCGTTTTGTCCCACAACAATAATCGTCATCAGGCTTGCGTGCGCTTCCTTTCTCGAAAACTTGGCGCTGGCCACTTTCCTATCGAGAATGCAATGTAACCCTGATAATGGGCATGTTGATCGTGACCGGAATATACCGGGCGCGGGGCGATAGCGCAAGGATGGAACGCAATATAGATGACGATTATTGTCGTGGGACAAAAAGACACCCTTTTTACTCGCTCTTTCTTTAGAGTGCACGTGTATTAGGAGAAAGAAGCAAAAAAAAAAAATCGAAGGTGTCATAGAAGAAGCACAGTCAACCGTAAAATGTTCGCCGAGTAGTTCCAGTCGCCGAGAGGCCTAGGCGGTGTGGTGCCGAGCGCCGAATCGTAGAGTATCTTCCCGATTATCGTGAACGGCGAGGCTGTCATGATGATCGCCTGCACGCAGTCGGCCCACACGACACTGCGCAAGCCTCCCTGCAAGTAAACACGAGGCGCACAGCTAGGACGATGTCGCTTGTTGCCACTCGAACAGTGCTGCTGTAGGTCACGTGCAAGCATTGCATTGAATCCTCTTTTCGCTTTACTCAACTGCGGGCGCTTACCCCCGTATTCAGCCCCACCACAGTGGTCTAGTGGTTAAGGTACTCGGCTGCTGACCCACAGGTCGCGGGATCAAATCCCGGCTGTGGCGGCTGCATTTCCGATGGAGGCGGAAATGAAGGAGGCCCGTGTGCTCAGATTTGGGTGCACGTTAAAGAACCCCAGGTGGTCGAAATTTTGGGAGCCCTCCACTACGGCGTCTCTCATAATCATATGGTGGTTTTGGGACGTTAAACCCTACATATCAATCATTACCCCCGTATTCTAGAACGTCCTTTCACTCAACGTTTCACCTTGACTTGAGAAAGCCGATGGTAGCGCCGTCTCTAGCCGTGGCAATTCACTGCATATCAGCGATAATCTGCTGCGATTCTTGAGTAGCACAGCGCCATTTTGAGCCGAGCTGTGGCGCAGTGCTCAACTCTGTCAAGTGAAAGGTGAAAGTCGAGTCGAGGAGCGTTTGTGAATACGGGAGTTAGTGATCCGGAAGGACCTCTCACCTGATGCGCGTATGCCGTGTCATTTATTCGCATCATGATCTTAGTCAGCTGTACGTAGGCACACACGTCACGTGGTCGCAACGTTTAGGAAGGCAGTAGTCTGTTGGTTCACGTGTAAACTTTTTATTGGGGCACCAGAAAAAAAAAAACAACAGTCTAAATGCACCTATCAATACACGCTGTACACTGATAGTGGTGAACACAGAATCAGCTGTCGATAACCTGATCTGCGGTGAGGCACGACGGCATTTACACGCGTGTCAAATTTTCGAGCGTTATCGCTGGTGCTCGCGTCGACGGCAGCGCCGTCTGCGCCGAGCACTGATAACAGTGTTTGTGGGTGAAACCAGTGAAACTCAGATACGTCACAGTCTGGCAGTGCGCGCATATAGCAATATTTAGGGCATAGGTATTTGCACTGCGCCGTACGGAACGACCTCTTATGCTGATTGCGCCTCTACGTACCGCTTTCATGCTCAGGTAAATCTTATTTTCACTCCATTAAGAAGTATCATCAATATAGCTGGCACCGAAGAACAAGACACGAAGGAACGAGTGCTTTCGGGTCCGTGCCTGCTAGTGCTCTAATACCTGTAACGCGATGGCGTTAAATAGCTTGTTTCACTAAAATTCTGGCGTTGGCGACGTTGGTTGTGAGCGAAAAATAGTCTTGTGTGTTACTGAAAAATAACAAATTTATATATTGCGAAATTCCTGTTCGCTATGACAAAACTGCGTTGCATACTGCTACGCATTTATTTTTAAATATTTGCCCGTGCTTTTCAAGGTGTCGTAAGCATTCTACGTTAGCGTTGGTTTGCGTGCAGGATTTTCATCAAAGTCGGGGGCCTCCGGCAATCATGGTGTCGGGCTACGTGACTGCCTCATAGTCAGGTGGTTTAAAACAGTACGTCTAACACACGTTGGAGTAATAGCTATGGTCTAACAAGTGTCGAGGCAGCACTCACCAGCGCTGTGTAGATGGTCCCAGCGACACCGATCAGAACAGTACAAGCGGCCAGCGGTATTCCGAATACTGCAAAAGAACTGTAAATAAATTATCTCAAATAATGATTAGTTTGTGTCATGGCCAGCTTGATATATCTTACATATATCGACGTTTACATGACACGCTAGACCTATATAGCGCTACGTTGGCACTACTCAGTTTGCAAGACCGTTTGCAGGATAAATGCAACCAAGACAAAATTAAAGCACGTTCAGAATAGCTAGGCTTGACAAGCCCATAGGAAGCGCGGACCAGGGTCTCCTTCTTTGTTTCCTTTTATTTTTTTCTCCCCTTTTTCATCTAAGTTTTTATGTTCTTTTTCTTTCTTTACGTCTGTTTATTTCTATATTTTTCTAGTTTTTTTTTTCTTCCACCCTCAGTTTCTCTCTTTTGTGCGCTTTCCTTACGTGGATCTGCCAGCGTTATACGCCAAGCGATGACAGCGTATGACGCGGGGCAAGGCGAGGGGGCTAACGTGTTTTGCACCTAATATACTTGAAACAGCGACAATAAAATAAGATGTCAACTTCGTATTCTTTCTATTCAGTTATTTTATTGCTTTCTAGAATGACACAGTTTGAAAGCTTAAAGTTTGCGGCGGAGATACTGTATATGCGCTACAGAATAACAAAAATACCTATTAATTTTAGATGGCTGAAATAAAACACGCCTAAACAATGCGTTTTCAACTTGATAGCGAAAAAGTACTGATGTCGCAGAAAACACGGCGTCAGTTTCGGCGGCGCTGAGTGTGAGCAAAAAAAAAACAAGAAAAAAAACCTTGGCACGATTCGTCAGCGGCGAAAACTTTCGAATTTGAACACGGTTCTACTATGGAGTTCGTTGAGTGGTGGGCCGGATTTGCTTACATTGGGAAAGCACAAGACAATTGTTATCCAAAAAATTTAGTTTTGCTCTCATTGTGAGCCTCAAGACTCGATGGTCCTGCTCGTTATTCTTTCTGTACCTGGTTCTGACCATATAGTTTCCCACCATTTATACAAAAGCGAACTGCGAAGCGCGGATAGTTCAGCCACCACAGGAAGCTTTGGTAGTACATCGATTTCCATGTCACTCGTTCTGGCGGTTTCGAACGCAGTTGTGGCTTTGTTTTTGCCAAGTTTTGACTTTCGTTCAGGATAAAAGAATAGATCGTACTGAATTTCCTGTGCAGCTGATGAGCCTGAAAAGGTCACGATGAAGTGAAACCCCTAAATCCTTGCAGAACTTCGCCTCAGGTCAAAACGGCTGCAGGTCAGACCACGGAGCCTAACAGGACCAAAAGAACGAAGATTAATCCGCGTACACTGTCGTCCTTTATGAAAGGGAACACGCGAATGCGTGGCCTGCGCTCTGCGGCGGCTGCCTACAGCACCATCCACCTACAGCAAAAGAAAACACGTTCGCTCTCAGCGTCATCTGTTGCCAAAAATATAATAACGAGTTATGCCCGCTAGACAAGTGCTGTTAGATTGCACTCCATCTCTACTCACGCCTGCAGTGCATAGTCCAATGCCAACATATCAAACATTGTTAGCGAACACGGCGCAAGCTGCAGTAATCGCCCGATATCGCTCTCCGCGTGAACGGTGAGGGAACGTAATCTAGCAGCGCTTGTGTGACTCGTTATCTTGCTTGGCCATAGATGACGCCAAAAGCGAACGTGCTTTCTTCACTTGTCGGTTGATGGTGCTGTAGGCAGCTGCCGCAGTGCGCAGGTTACGCGTTCGCGTGTTTCCTTTCATAAAGAATGACAGTGTACATCATTGCTATGCTGACGGAAGCGCAATGCGTTGACCTTGATCCGAAGTTGGGACCGGGCAGGAAGACGTGTTCGAGTATCATTTTTTGCTCCGCATGCTATGGCGAAGAATAATCTTGGTGTAAGGGGGGCCTACGGGCTTGGGGTGCTACTTTCTGGCTACGCCACTGCCGAGGAGCGAGGCAGAAGTGAATGATGTAGCAGTGCTAACGAGGTCTGAAAACACTATCACGTTTTACGCTTAAATACTAATCTTCAGCGTCTCCTAAGTTATTTATTGGTTGTTTGCATCCCAGACCTTTCAAAGGCGTGCACGCACGCAATGTTGACAAAAAGAATGTGCAGCAAAAGAAAAATTGACAGTTCAGTGATTTGGGTGAGTGGTTGAGCTTCGTGGAAGTACATAACTTCTTAGTCGATAAGCAAATTCTGTGTTTGCGCCCCAGCAAAATAATTATACGTCAACATTTAATGAGAACAAAGTAGGGAAACGTTTCGAGCGCTTACTTGTGTGCAGAGCGACAGCTGCGCTGTAGAGGCCAGCTGCTCCAATCGTTTGCTGCAAAGCCAAGATAATTATTCAATACGTTCAATGAGCACACGTTTCAAAGAGAGCAAATGAAATTCGAATATAGTCAAAATTTTCAGCAGCAACATTTCCTTTGCTCAATTTGTTTATTTACAATGTTCTGAAGAACAACATGAGGTAGAGAACAGAATTAGCTTTCCAGAGACAAGATTACGCAGAAGGGTATGTTAGAATGAGGGCGGAAGGGGATAACTACTTATTACAAATTTGATTAGTAAACTATGTGACTAATTGTTTTATAGCATGCATTTATAACGATGTACACGACTTATGCAACTTTTCAAGGCACGGTGTGTATTATTTCTGGTACGGTTCAAGAAAAACATCAAGTTTTAAGGTAACGTCGACGCATGCTCTAACGCTGTGTCAATCGGCAGCTGCCAAATAACAGAATTTGTATTGGTTGTTTGACATCCATAAGATCTCAATTGGGCAAGAGTAGACAAGGGCGACATAAATGAAATCAGTGAGTGGTTTTTGTTCACCTCGGTTGTCTTTTTTTTCTATGTATCATTGTTTTGGAATTCAGTATTGAAAAAAACACATAATTCGTTGTTCGCTTGTCAACATTATTCTTGCCCGGGGATTTACATGAGGCATCTTTCTGAGGCCGAATATCTTGGAAGCGAGTCAACTGACTTACTGGAAAATCCTGGGACAGGACGTTGTATACATTCCAGGTACAGGCAGCAAAACTGTGCTAAATATACGCGATGATGTTGGCGTTTTTTTGTTTTATTTGCGTTTTTTTCACGTACACTGTCTTGGAAAACATCTGAAGAAAGGATACATGCACTGAGGCTCTGACTCGAATATTACTTCAGATAAACAACCAATGCGTTCATGTATACTTCATTACGCACGCGTGGCATCTCGAGAAGCAACACTGAGCTTAAAATTACAGGCAAATTGTCCACGAAAGATAAACACTGACTGACATCACTTGGCCAACTCGGACCTATACTCCATCTCACAAGTTGATTGCAGCACTACGATGGCTAGGTCGATTTCAACTAATCACGAAGACGACTTCCTCCGCGTTGTATTCATCCGCGCACATTTTAGCTGTGGCCTAATCGGTTGAGTGCCCGTACCGCAAGATCGTTGACATCTCAGTGAGCCAAAGTTCGAATCTGGTTGGGTGAACAGATTTTTTTTAACGTTAGCTTTACGTTTCAGCCTGATGTGAAATTCACGGCACCGCAGTATTCAAGAAGTGGGTTTGCTAGTTTGTGTATTTAGGTGTCCGCTACTGCGATTGCTTCTCGCGGATTTCAATGAAAACATCTGAAGGTCGCCTCTTATTAGGGAGTATTTTGTCATTTTAAAGCAATGCTGTTTATGACTAACACTTATTCTAGAATGCGCAGTTCAAACAAACGAACACGTATGCTCAGATAACTTCTGAATGTCTGTACCTACCAAGCACCCTTGAATCAGAGGTCTGAAACTTTGACTTCACCCAAAATTATGTGTCGCTTGACTGCTCAGGCACCCAAACCACGGTGGAGGTGTTTATTGCAGCCGTTATCATGAATAGTTATCATTTACAGGTATACAAAAAAAACGTGATGTCACCACTGATTCTTTCCACGATCTACACAAATTAAAGCGGTCCCGCCGTGGTGGTCTAGTGGCTAAGGTACTCGGCTGCTGACCCGCAGGTCGCGGGTTCAAATCCCGGCTGCGGCGGCTGCATTTCCGATGGAGGCGGAAATGTAGGCCCGTGTGCTCAGATTTGGGTGCACGTTAAAGAACCCCAGGTGGTCGAAATTTCCGGAGCCCTCCACTGCGGCGTCTCTCATAATCATATGGTGGTTTTGGGACGTTAAACCCCACAAATCAATCAACAAATTAAAGCGTTAAACGGATGGAGCCAAATTGTCGGCATGCGTTTTTGTACCAGCATATTTGTTTTTTTCACGCATCGTCATGTCCCTGCACAAACGAATAAAAAGATACTCAGAAGAATACGACAGTTTTCTAACTTTCGCACTAACATGGCACATTTCATAGCACACGTTTGCATTTGTGCGCTTCGAAAGAGACACATACATGTGACAGAATTTTTAGGAGTTTCCACAGCAGATTTGCACTTCTTCGCAATTTATTAGTGAACCATTTTTCCTAGCTGTCACTATTCATCTCACTATGATAATTGCCCAAGCTTTTCTTTGCGCGAAACACTTCACCGGTGCCTTCCATAAGCCCATATCCGTTTCCGCAATGAGTCAGAATATGCCGGTTGCGTTTTCCACTAGAATGTTGAAGGCCTGCAAACAGCCCGGATCGAGACACTTTATGAACGGTATCTAGGGTTTCATCAACCCACACTTCTCTCACCGTGTGGCCAGCGTTGACCAATGTTTTGTCGGTGTAAAAGATCAGTCTTCCATGGCGCCGCAACTCCGCAATCGGACGCAAGTCTTGCTTGCTGTTTTTTTCTTAGATGCCAATCTTTGTTCTATATTTTTATACATGAATTCACAGGAGGTCCCCCTGACAGTTTTTACTTTGGGACCTCCTTCTGTATTATATCAACTTTTTGCTTGCACTGCATTGTACTGAATAAAGAGCTTTATCTATCAAAAAAAAAAAAGTCGCGGCATGCGAGACTTCACAATGTGTGTTTCTTCTATGAGGAGTGCATTCGGACACCGCTTGTTATATCGGAAGGCACGCTTCTTCCGGCCTCGGTGATAGCGTCGGCAATCCCACTGCGCATGCTCGCGCCTCGCGTCTCATGCCGCATGTTTACCTCTCTTGCCGACTGTCGCCTTTGCTAAAGGTTATATTACGCTTTTAATGGGGTGAGGTCGCCTTTCGCTTGGGCAACTCTGGCATATAAGAAAACAGCTCCAAGCCGCACGAACACACACGGAGCCAGAAGCAGGCCAGAAGTATGAAGATTGGACAAATATGTGTACTACCCGTCATTCCCACACTCGCTGAAGAGCCGTGCGTTGCAGCTTTCATAGACAATAGCGTCCGAGTTCTTTCTAGTGTATATTAGGAAACGCTATGGTCAGATTAGGCGCTGATGGAAACTGTCCGACACCACGGTGACAATGACAGAGGTTGACTCGTCATGCGCTTCCTTCCGTCTTGGACCATAGTTTTCGTGGTAGCCGATTAGCTCTGGTAACAACACGATGGTGCATTCCTAACCTAACCTAATCTAACCTGACCTAACCTAACCTATCTTTACCTTGAAAGGTTTTCACGAAGGCCCAAAAATATGAGCAATACTTACGCTCAGCACGAAGTATAAGAGGGACGATGCAATTCCGACGCCGTTTCCGTATCGCATTCGCAGATACTGTGAGAAAAGAAGAAACATCATTGACGAGTTTTTTTTTTTTTAGTTGCGAAGCAGGTCTTTGACTAGCCTGCGTAACGCAGTCCCTCCGTACACCCGCACTGCTCATTTTCGCGTCTCGTGCCGGCCCAGGAAGACACTCGCAAAACTGTCACTCCCCTTTCCCTATATCACTTCGCAAGGCCGATGCAGGCACCATCTGCTAGTAAAAAACAAAAAAGCAACTACTCGCGCTTCACAACCATTCACAGGCCACCCCGTACATGCAGGCACTGGATCGCGCGTTCGGAATTAATTCAAGGGCGTCTTGGTTTTCGCTCTATGAGCGCCAGCGTCAACGTCGCCGCCAGTGTAAGCGTTAACGCCTGCTGCTTCACATTTCCACAAGGTTCCCTTTAGCAGCAGATGGTCCAATTTTTTCAGCTTTCCAATTTTTCGCTTGTCCGAATTTTCAGCTTTAGATTATTAAATGAAAATGTGAGAACTCCAATATCATGCTACACTATGATCAAATTGATTATCAGTAAAGAAAACAAGGTTGAAGTTTTGTTTTGTAATTTCATGCCCAAATATTCACGCGTGACGTTAAAAACATTAAAATGTAGTGTTCGTTGTTTCTCAATAGTCATGACTGCTAGTGAGCCAAATAACCGAAGGTGGTCGCTATTTCCCCGGACCTGCACTGCGGCGTCTCTTGGTCCCATTTTAGTTTCGGGACGTCAAACCTTAACAATTATTATTATACGAATACGTGCTGAGTGTAAATCAAGTAGCCTTTTTTGTCTTTCTGATATGTCTTGACGAAGACATAGCGAAGAAAAAATTCAGCATTGAAAGAAAAAAAATACAACGCTAGCACTTTTATTACTCTACAGTGGTTGCGTCTTTATTACTCTACCTCGATTGCGTCTACTATTGCACTGATATTGTTCCTTCTTTTTCGCTAGGAATGCATTCGCACGATGAATATGTCATTTCTGAGCAGCGCAACAGGGACTAATACAAACGACGTTGCAAGTGCGGTCGCTCCTGTCCTCTTTCGTGTGCATTCCTGTAGCCAACAGTGCCGTAGCGCAGTTCAGTAGGGACAAGTTCATTCGAATGAGCTCGTGAGTACGTCCTGTTAAGTCTTAATCGGTAGCTAGATTGGTACTGGTTTCTGTGAAAACCTCGGGGCATTTCAGAGGCACACGTTTCCTGCGTCGACCAACAGCGTGCCTCGTCCATCGTTGTCCCTCGCCGCAACAGAGCGACAGAGTACAATGAAACGTGAAAGGGTGATGACTCTGATAAAAGAATCAGAGTGCCGCGCGGGGCTATGAGATGGTAATGTTTATTTATTTATTTATTTATTTATTTATTTATTTACATTATGTTGCAGACACAGTAAGGGTCCAAGGAGGAGGGACAGAAAAGTACAATGCAAACAGATATAAAAGAAAATGAAAGAAACAATAAGGTTAGACAATTAACACTATTTATTGACAGGATGAAAAATATATTGCTGAAATGAACAGTTTGAAGCAGAAATTAGAAAATTATTTGAAAGCACAACAATATTACAAATCCAAATATTCTACTAGCAGAATAACAAAAGATGCGCAAAGAGCAATGTCATATTCAACAACTAATAGCATAAATAGCGTAAGTGCTGCATAAACTAGCTACGAATAATTTGTTCCAATCAGCTATGCTACAGGGAAAAAAATAGTATTTGAAAAGGTTAGGTTTTGAGGCATACGGTGTCAAAGATTCAGCATGACGATGTCTCGTTAGTCGAGCTGCAAGTGGCTTCAAGTAGGGATCTGTACTAATGAAAAAATGGTTGTTCTTCAGCAAAAAAAAAAAAGAATTTATTTCTATAAATGTTTCTTCGTAGTTGCAATGTCTGAATGTTATTAGCTAGCATAAGAGTCGTTGGGGAATCGGTGGATCAATATTTAGAGAAAATGAATCGGACTGCTTTACGTCGGACTTTTTCTAAAGCGTCAATGTGGCATTTGGTATCCCACACGATACATGCATACTCTTATTTAGGACGGATGAATGATTAATGTGCTGTTAAGGGAGTATTGGGGAAGCCTGTTTTAGTTTATGTCTTAGAAGTAGAAGTTTATGTCTTAGAAGTAGAAGTACAAGTAGAAGTTTTGTCTTAGAGAGGTAGAAGCAATTCTGTACGGAAACGATAATCTGTTATGTTCTTTCGTAACTTTCATAAAAAACCGATTTCTTCGCAATTAGCTTTATGTGCAACTTGGTACACCACGATTATATGTTGTGCAGGTTATGGTATTCGAAATTGTATGCGCGACGTGGACTGTGTCATACTTTGTGGAAACCATCCGGATGAAACCGCCCAGTGATCCGCACAGTTGTTACTGTGGAGAGGATTCAGTGTAGATGCAAATACGAACAAGAACATCCTGCCACAGGCGTGCTTATAGGGTAAGTGAAAAGAGTGGACAGGTGTGGCTTCTCCCCCTGATTCACTTTGTTTGCACAGCGTTCTCATCGTAAAGACCTCAGTGTGTGCGTGTGAGTGGGGGGAGGGGAAAGGGTATTATAGCATAGGATGGTGCTACGCTAAAAATGGTGACCCGAACGGCATGATGTGATGGTCCTTGTACGCACTGGCAAAACAGTTTATAGTGTCACCTCTGATGACGTCATCGACACATTTACAGAAGGACCGTTGTTGCGGGCAGTCTCGTTTCTCACCTCGAATATGGAGGTGACTTTGAGCTCGTACAAGACGGGGAGGATGAGGTAGCTGACGAGGAGCCCTCCTGGCACGAACGTGGGTATGCACCAGAGCGTGTGGAAACCGTACTGGTAGTAGTAGGCAACGAAACCGATCATGCCCACAGCGGTGACACTCGACGCCACCATGGACAGTGCCAGGGGAATGGCGTGAAGAGTCCGGCTTCCCAGAAATGCCTCATCTCTGGTGCTAGCACGTCCGCGTTTTCGTAGTGACAGGTATAGTCCGATGCCTGTAGATGTGAGATATGTTCAAGCTAGTTATCTCTCATTTAATCTGCATTTGATTCTCGCTAGCGTCAGACACTTCTTTTATAAAGGAAAGAACAAAAAAAATCACAGGATATCTACGAGGTGAGCGACGACGATTGGGGTGAAGAACAGAGGGGCGGATGCATGGACTAACATACAGAAGAACGGATGGACTGACGGATAGTTCGCCCCACTCATCTTCTTTCACTCTGTGGATATGCTGTGATACCGCTTTTATTTACATGCAATGCAACTGGCTGCTACGACGACTACGACGACACGGGACATACGACCCACGGCGTAAGGACCTTCGCCCCTAAAAAGCATGACTGATTGTCTTACCCCTGGGTTGATTACCATGATGGCCCAAATCGTATGGACGAGGATAACGAAACTCTGGTGGAGGGGGGGGGCAGAAAATATAGACTATGTGTACAAATAGATTTGCTGATCAGGAATACGTATGAACTGTCTCGACATTTTCTCGTATGAACTGTCTCGACAAAGAGGTGTGAGGGCTGATGACCTTGCGCATATCACTTGTTGTTGTGTGTACTGCGTCTGTAAGTTATACAGTCAGTTTTATAGAGAGTATGTAGAAGTGCGTAGAATTTCTCTTATAAGAAGTTATACGGCCGTCAATATCGTCAGGCGATCTGTGCTGAAACTGATGTCAATAGCTTTCGCTGGGACGATTCAGCGTTCTGCCCCTTAAGTTGTCAACAGCGAACAACCTGAACGACGGTCAATCTTCAGTTATTCGAAGACATTCCTGCAATCTTTGCTATCAGCTCGGCTACATGGACCATACGATCAACTGGTCTTCGAGGTTGGGTATCGCCTCCATATTTAGTTCGTGAGAGGACACCACGGAGACATTTCAGTAGCCGTGAAGTCTCTGCGGCGTCAAAGACATTGAACACGTTGACAACGGTGCTCAGTCAGCCTGAGCAAATACTCCTATCAAGACAACTTCGAGTTCTGCTAGACAACTTCGAGTGGCTGCACTGCATGCTTTGGAACACAGCAAATAGACTGCACAATCCGCACCATTACTAATCGAACATTTTACGTCTTCAGACACCCACTGGACTACACCAAAATGATGACACTCTGCTTTGCCATTTAAGGCCAAATGTGGCTTTCCTGAAGCCATTCTCGTTTGAATAGGAATGGGTGACAGCCTTTTTTTAGAACTGTAGTAATGAGGGCACGTCACAGCACGTCTTCTGCTGCTGTCCTCTCTAGAACGCGCCGAGAAAATCACTCGAAGTTGCTCTATCTCGCATATATCCCAGATAGATGATGGCAAAAACTATTCTGGAATCTCGTCCTCAGATGTCATTTTGCGTGAAGGCAAGCCAGTGCTCAACACCTCGATGACATCAGACTTGCACCGCTGGTTGTAGACTAATGATGCTGTTTTGATTGCGAGGTATGCGACTTCATGCACGCGTGCCCCTGGTTTCTCTTCGTTTATTCGTCTTTAAAATTCCCCCATCTGTTTCCGTGATCGTGATGTAGGACAGCATACATGTCCTTCTAGACTGACTAACATCCTTGCTTTTCTTCTCTTATGTTCCTTCCTTCTCCTATAAGAACGTCCCAATCTGCACACTCAAAAAAAAAAAAAAAGAGGCGGTCCAGGATTTTTATTTATTTTTTCAGTGCGCTGATGGCGATGATGATGATTTGTGATGATTTGTGAGGTTTAACGTCCCAAAACCACCATTTTATTATGAGAGACGCCGTAGTGGAGGGCTCCGGAAATTTTGACCACCTGGGGTTCTTTAACGTGCACCCAAATCTGAGTACACGGGCCTACAACATTTCCGCCTCCATCGGAAATGCAGCCGGGATTTGAACCCGCGACCTGCGGGTCAGCAGCCGAGTACCTTAGCCACTAGACCACCGTGGCGGGGCACGCTGATGGCGAGTATATGTGTATGCAAAGACATCTGTGCACCTCAAAAAAAGCCACGTGGTCGCACTTGATCCGGCGCCCGCCACTATACGCACGCCTCATAAATACAAGTGGGTTTGTGCCACTGAAATCTTCGGCATTTCCTTTTTTTAAATGTCCTGCAGGCGCCTCAATTGTTATAGTGAGACATTTCTGTATTCGACGGGCAAAGTTGGTCGTTATCATCTCAACAATCTGAATAAAAACACAGGAGCCTATAGCTATCTAAAACTGATTGTGTAAGTCATCACGCATTATAGGTTAATTGCAACGCACTCACCCATACTGAGAGCTGTCAGGCAAAAGAAGATGGCGTAGTCGTGGAAGCGCACGGTGGGCCGCGTTGTCTCCGTGGATGGCATCGTCGGACGCTTTGACTTTACATGCGAACCACACCATTCGCACTTCCGATTGCTGCGAAGCAAGTGCAAAACGAACATTCCAATGCAAAACGTCACTGCTTTTATGTTTTGTTGAGTCTATGTATGTGCTTTTGGTTTAATGCTGAGTAAATAGGGTTTTATAGCGCACGTGCTCGATATCGGATGCTGACCTCGTGTTTTTCGCAAGGTGCCTTCGATCGCGTTACCGTTGAGCAGCTGGCCCGGCATATGGATGCACGTTGCTGACGTATACGACGAAGGTCGCGCTGTCATGCGGATGTAGTTTTTTTATCATTATGTGTTCTGTTGCATGTTATGCTGTGGTTTACTACGTGTGATTATCGGCGAATAACGGCCGTGATTGCCACTTTCACTGTGCTGAGAACGTTTCCCGCTTGATTGATCGATTTGTGGGGTTTAACGTCCCAAAACCACCATATGATTATGAGAGACGCCGTAGTGGAGGGCTCCCGAAAATTTGACAACCTGGCGTTCTTTAACGTGCACCCAAATCTGAGCACACGGGCACGTTTTCCGCTTAGCTGGACGCAATACATGTCAGTATTTACCGTTTTGATCGCTCCGTTGTGGGACCGTCATAACCACTCGAAAGTATGATTCCCACAGAAGCGACCAAAGAAGCGCCATGGTGGTCTAGTGCCTTAGCCACTAGACCACCATGGCGGATGAGACTGAACTTTTGCTCCCCCCTCCCAAACCCCTCTTAGGTGACTAGAAAAGTGGCCTGTCCCCGGCACCCTCTCCCCTCTCCCCTCCATTCCACTCGTTGCTCGCTGCAGCGTTTCTTGTTGATAATTTGTGCCGTGCGTTAGGGTGGTGTTTGAGCACGCCCCAGTTCATGATGACGACCATTGCTTGTCAACGACACACACAGCTCACCTCGACCATAACAGTTCAGTGGCACAGCCGAAACACCGACTGAGTCAGCAGACATTGACGGCAGATCGTGAAGACACTTGGCAATGATGGCTGCAGAAGCTATAAGCTCTCAACTCCCCTCGCGTTAGTTTCCTTTCTATAGAAAGGACGGTACGTCACACATAGACGCTCATTGCGAGTGAATTACTCGCCGGAGTTCGGCATTGTAGCTGCATCACAGCAGGCCGGTTTGACCTGGAGTGTGTGGCCACCTGCTGTTCCGCATGATGGACGTATGTCATTTCATCAACGGTAAATAGTGTCAGCGGAGTGAATCAGATGACAAGCAAGGACAGCCTGAAGCTCCGTATATACTAAGAGACAGAGAAAAAAAAGATGGAAGGGAGGGTCATAGAATAACATATAACAGACGGCCAGTTAAATCAACGGAATGGATGCCATGAGCATAGAGTTGCCTAAAAAAACTAGAGAGCACTCTGGCGCTGCGATCGTTCAGCGACCACGGGAATGATGAGTAGTACACACTTTTGCCTAGTCTTCATACTTGCGGGTGGTGAATCGTACTTGTGGATTCGTTTATTGCTCTGTTTCGGTTTTGTTTTTAAATAAAAATTCAACTCTTTCGAACTTCGTGACCCAATTCGGAAAGGTAAGTCTAAAAGAATGAAGTGGTGAAGAACAATCGCAGAAAATTTGCTGATTTTTGTTCCGTGAGAAAACAGCTCCAAGCCACACGAACACACACGGAGCCAAAACCAGGCCAGAAGTACGAAGTTTAGACAAATGTGTGTACTACCCATCATTCCCATGCTCGCTGAACCGCCGTGCGTTGCAGTTCCCATAGACACTAACGCCAGAGTTCCCTCTAGTGTATATTAAGAAACTCTATGGCCATGAGGTGAGAAGCGCAGCCAAGGAGGGCGAAGAGTCATAGTTTGGACGAAGAAATGAGGAAATTCGCAGGCGCAAAATACAAGGTTGTATGCAGAAATTTTTTTTCGGAAGGGGGGGGGGGGGAAACCCCCTTGATCTATAAGGGGGGCTGGACAGGCAAATGGTCATTTAACGCATACAAGGGGAAAAAATTTGGGGGGGGGCGCATGGGCCCGTAGTTTCACACCTTGGCTACGACACTGATAAAATTGGAATCGGCTTCGCACAGTGCAGGCTTGCTTGGAGAGCACTGAAAGAGGTCTTCGTTTTGTTGTAGACGTAAGCTAGGCTAGTAACAACGATGACTGTCGGCATGATGATTGTAACGAATGGGGTTTTATTCGTCATCAAATCGTACATTCAAGGACAAATTCAAAGCGAGAAATCTAGAAATGACGAAAGTGGGATAGGTTTCGCTACCGATAACACGTGAGCACTATCTATGACTGCTAATTATGTGGTTGTCAATGATTGTTCCGTTATATGACATAGTACAAGTGCGCGAGCCATAATCACGTTCGTTTACCAACGTAAACAAAAAGAAAAGAGGACGTGGTTTGAGTGGTTTTAGTCAAGCCTAATTCTTTCGCATTTCAATCTTGCACCAAAGCACGTCGTATACGAAATATATACTGCCTTTACGGCTACCACCAGCTCTTTACACATGCATGGCGTCAGCAACCTCATAATCAACCCCAAATCTTTCTTCTTTTTTGTTTGTGGCACCTGCTACTCATTCTCTCACTCACTATTTCTATTCCCGTGTATTTACTTGAAAGATTTAATCTGAAATTATTTTAGCTATCTCTCTTTATGATTACACAGCCATCTAAACAGGTCTTTTTAGACCCCAAGCAATCCAGGACTCTAGGGCACCTCTCCTCAGCTCTTTTCTGAAATAAAGGCGCTTCTCATTTTTCGATGCGAAGCAGATCTCTTTCTAGTCAGTGTAACGCTGTCCCTCCGTCCGCACCGCACTCCGCTGGCCGCAGGTGTTGGGTCGGTGCTAAGTAGATCACGCCTTCCCGCGCAGTGCGCGCGTGTTGACGTCATTCTTTCGCTAGCCTGTCGGAAGCGTGTCATCTCCCTCGCTTCACCCTCTCCACCACTTGCAACGTTCGAGCGCACATCGAGCGAACAGTCTTCCTGCGATAAAACTTACAGGAAACCCAACCCGCCTCCCGTGTCTTTGCGTTTCGAACAAATGTTCACTCGAGTAAACGCCGCGCATTTGTTTCACTTCAAACCACTTTTCAAGCACCCGCGTCGGCACCCGTTTCAACCGGATCAACGCCTTGCGCACCGCTTATGCTTCGCATTCTATCAGGGTTCTCTTGGGAGAGATTGTCGATATTTTTTTCTTTTACATAAACTTGGATGTAATTAGCCCCCGAACCGTTAGCTTCACTCTCTTTTAATTGTTTAATTGAAGTTCATTGCCATGTGTTAGGCTAAATGGATATTTCGCATGCCAACAATCGTTCTTGTAACCCTTTCTGAACGAAGCAGCTGATTCAGATCGACACCACAGTTCTATGTCTGTATGAATTGTGGCGGCTAAATTGTATAGGCGCGCATATACCTACGCTAGATGTACTTTAAAGAACCCCTCCTGTTAGAAATTTCGGTAGCCTCATTTTAAGGCGTGTCTTATAATCATGTCATGGTTTTCGGATGTAAAACCCAGCAATTATCACTAGACTGTTTTAAAGCCGACGAGCTGACACTGCAGGCAGAACTGATGTTGCCCCTGAATAACGCCTGTATATAGTTTTTCATCAAGTAAAATTGAATTAATGGCGGCACGGTGTAGTAGAACACTGTAGACTGTCATGTGGCATGCCACTAGTAAGTTTTCAATGATAAAAATGATTACAATATTCATCAGAAATTCTTCATCAATACAATTCGATCGCATCCTTGTTGCACTCGCCAGTATAACAACACATCACTTTGGTTACGTGAGTGTTTTTGAGAGCACGTTTGGGGAAAGATACCAGAGTTTCTTTAATCGTTACCAGTCGTAAGGACGACACCGTTTTAAACGATATCATTTCTTCAGCGTTATCATAATTTTCGAAAGATTACCCTCCAAAGTAACTGCGTAGTTTTGCTGCGCGTGGTTGCCCCCTGATTTACGACCCTTTGTACTATAACCAAATATATTGCCAGTGAGTTGAAGTGCGGACGGGAGTCATTCGTCAAGACCGTTTCAGGTGCAGTTGCATTGTTCGTAAGATCACTGTGCGAAACTAGCCGCCACCTTTCACGTTTCGTTCAATGGTGCGATAAATAGAAAGGGTAATGCTTCTGTGTCTTGCGGAAACCCGTACTGCTATCTCAGTCCTTTTCCGGAGTTCCAAGGAGCGACCAGCTTCCAGTTCCCGTTTTTTCAAGCTTTGAGCTCTCAGTTCGTACCATAGAAGCCGACGGTAAGTATGTATTTGTACTAATTACTGCTGTGGTAAACGTGATTGAAGTGGGAAAAGCTTTGAGGATGTGTTGAGCTCATAGAGGTTGCTGTAGATACACTAGAGGTAACTCTGGCGCTACTGTCTGTGGGAGCTGCAACGCACAGCGCTTCAACGAGCGTGAGAATGATGGTTAGTGTCCGAAATTATCTAATATTCGTTCCTTTGGCTCTGTTCAACTTCGCGAGTCTTGAAGCCGCTTTGTATCGAAATGACAATCGGCAAATGTTCGGCAGTTGCGCTTCACCACCTTAACCTTTTAGGCTCACCGATCGGGTAAGTGCACTGATAGGTAATAGTGCACTTCAAGTTGTAAAAGACTATGTCTACTTAGGGCAGGTAATAAGCGCGGAGCCGAACCACGAGATTGAAGTAACTAGAAGAATAAGAATGGGGTGGAGCACATTTGGCAAGCACTCTCAAATTATGACAGGTAGATTGCCACTATCCCTCAAGAGGAAGGTTTATAACAGCTGTATCTTGCCAACACTTATCTACGGAGCAGAAACCTGGAGACTTACAAAGAGGGTTCAGGTTAAATTGAGGACGACGCAGCGAGCAATGGAAAGAAAAATGGTAGGTGTGTAATCTTAAGAGACAAGCCCCGCCGCGGTGGTCTAGTGGCTAAGGTACTCGGCTGCTGACCCGCAGGTCGCGGGTTCATATCCCGGCTGCGGCGGCTGCATTTCCGATGGAGGCGGAAATGACGAGGCCCGTGTGCTCAGATTTGGGTGCACGTTAAAGATCCCCAGGTGGTCAAAATTTCCGGAGCCCTCCACTACGGCGTCTCTCATAATCATATGGTGGTTTTGGGACGTTAAACCCCACAAATCAAATCAACCTTAAGAGACAAGAAGAGAGCAGAGTGGAGTAGAGAACAAACGGGAGTTAAGGATATCATAGCTGAAATCAAGAAGAAGAAATGGACATGGGCCGGGCATGTAGCGCGTAGACAGGATAACTGCTGGTCGTTAAGGGTAACTAACTGGATTCCCAGAGAAGGGAAGCGGGTTAGGGGGAGACAGAAGGTTAGGTGGGCAGATGAGATTAAGAAGTTTGCGGGTATAAATTGGCAGCAGCAAGCACATGACCGGGTTAACTGGCGGAACATGGGAGATGCCTTTGTTCTGCAGTGGACGTAGTCAGGCTGATGATGATGATGATGATCATGATGATGATGATCGGGTAAGAAAGTTCAAGACGGTCCATTTTTTTTAATTCGGAACATTACAAAAACATAGCAATAAGCAAAGTCGCAAGTGCGTTTGAAGCCCGCAAGCATGAATACTAGGTAAATCCATGTACTACCCCATAATTCTCACTCTCGCACTAAGATCGCAGCGCCAGAGTCCCCTATAGTTTATTTCAGGAAGCTCTATGCTTGATCTTCGACTTCGAGAGAAGGATACGATAGTATGATTGACTCCGGTCACACCGCCTTTCGATTTGCTAGCTAGGCACCTCAACCATATCACGATGCATATTGCATAGGCTGAGCTAAACTATCATAAAAGTCCTCCTTCAGCAAGGGAAGTTACGAACTCTCCACTACGTCACAATTGAGTGTTATGCACTATATATGAAGTACCCGCTACGTATCCACAATGTATTTGACTTTTCTATGCAGCTGCAAGCTTCGCAAAGGCTTATGAATCTGTTTAAAATTACTTGATAAGTGTTAGGTATTGGCGTCCCAAAACACATTTATATAATGGACGCTGAAGTGGAGTGCTTCGCGAACATTCACCGTCTGCAAGTGTTCCTTAACGCGCACCACAGTACACGCGCCTCAAACATTTCACCTCCGTCGTAATTTCGCTCCGCCACGGTGGTCTAGTGGCTACGGTACTCGGCTGCTGACCGGCAGGTCGTGGGATAGAATACCGGCGGCTGCATTTCCCATGGAGGCGGAAATGTTGTAGGCCCGTGTGCTCAGATTTGGGCGCACGTTAAAGAACCCCAGGTGGTCCAAATTCCCGGAGCCCTCCACTACGGCGCCTCTCATAATCATATTGTCACGTGCCTGTCAAAAAGAAAGACAATGACAGTTGTGCATGTGCCATGAAGTACAATGAAATGGATGAAAAAGAAGAACTCTCTCGCGCGTTCTATTAAAAGAACCTACCTGCTTCTGGTGTCTCAGTTTCTGCCGCAAGACCTCTGTTTCGACGTTGTGACACTACCCAGCACCTCCACCAGTGTCACGACGTCGAAACAGAGGTCTTGCGGCAGAAACTGAGACACCAGAAGCAGGTAGGTTCTTTTAATAGAACGCGCAAGAGAGTTCTTCTTTTTCATCCATTTCATTGTACTTCATGGCACATGCACAACTGTCATTGTCTTTCTTTTTGACAAGCACGTGACAATATGTTGGTTTTGGGACGTTAAACCTCGCATATCAAACAATCCGTCGTAATTTCGCCTCCGTCGAGGGTTTAAGCGGAAAGGGTTAAAAAGCTCATTTGTGCAGAAACTACGGCGTCGGCGGTTGTGAGCGAAGAATTGTCGTATTGCGCGTGACCGAAAAAATCAAGAACGATGCAAATAAAATGATAAAAAAATATCCTTGGTTCATTTGGGTTCCGAACCCGGGTCGCTTGGGGTTCGAGTTGGGATGGAATCCGTGTCGTTTGCGTGACAAGCGGACGTTCCACAACGTGACCACACTTCTGCTTGCGAACGCAGTGAAAAGAACTTCCTCTGCTAGTAAATGCAGTGAAAGTATATAGCTCTCACGCTCTGCAAACACACGCGTCCTGAATACATTGCTTCAGAATAACCACATGAAATATAGCAGTAGTAATGTGTGGCACAAGCGTCCATTACCATCGGACCTCATAACATGTGATTATCACGATGGCTTCGTCGTTTAAAGCCAATCGCCCACTGCAAAAGCCACACACGCGACTGTGCCCATTCACTTAAGGCCACGTGATATAGTAGAGTACCTAATACTCTAAATCGTTACCCACTTTTTTAAGTGTGAATACAATTTATAAGCGACCCCAAACCATCCACCGCCGTCGGCGGCGTCCGCAGTTTTCTCTGTATCTTTAAAAGAAAGAGGACTTGGCGGGCCGCAGCGCGACGCTCTACCGAACAAGCCACGGACGCGACGCTGATAGTCCCCCTCCCCCTTTGCTCGCTCCTCCGCTCTCCTCGCTCGCTGCAGCTGCGCGCGCACCCCTCTCTCTCGCGCGCCCGCCTTCTCTCTCAGTCTCCCGTCGAGAGCGGGTCGTGCGATGGATGTCCCGGAGACAACGCTACCATCTGGATATAAGGCGCGTTACTGACACCGATATATATATATATATATATATATATATATATATATGTATATATATGTATATATATATATATACCTTATTACTTCGTCCGTTTCCCTTCAATGTTCATCAAGTGGTAGGCGAACGAAAACACTTTGTATGTGCATGTGGAAAAAGGAAGAAAAGAAAAAATGTATGAAGAAAAAACGAAAACAAGAATGGACAGTGTCCACGTACGAGTCAGTCAGAAAAAAAGCGTGGTCTCCGCAGCGCGCTCCTCCGCTCTCCTCGCTCGCTGCAGCTGCGCGCGCACACCTATATATATATATATATATATATATATATATATATATATATATATATATATATAGAGAGAGAGAGAGAGAGAGAGAGAGAGAGAGAGAGAGAGAGAGAGAAGACTGCGGATGCCGCCGACGGCGGTGGATGGTTTGGGGTCGCTTATAAAGTGTATTCACACTTAATATATATATATATATATATATATATATATATATATATATATATATATATATATATATATATATATATATATATATATATATATATATATATATATATATATATATATATATATATATATATATATATACTAGTTTTTTTAGGCACACAGTGGGTACATAGCAAGTTCGAAAAGGTTTCATGCACTAGGTATTTGAAGTACGCACCATGCAAGAACAATATATCGGTATCAGGTCCCCTAATTGTTTTAACGCGAAAGCGTCAAAGAGCTCACCTCCCAGAAATGCCGGTGTTGGCGTCGTTGGTTGTGAGCGAACAATCATCTTGAGTATGACCGAAAAAAAAATTGAGAACGGTGCAAATAAAATAAATATTAAGAAATTTTGGGTCCAAGTGAGGATCGAAGCCAGGTTGCTTGAGGGGGTAAGCAAGTGCGCTAACACAGAACTACGGGTCTGCTTGATATTAGGATGGAAGTAATTTCCTCTGCTTGGAAATGCTGTGAAAGCAACTTCCATGCAAACGCACGCTTCCTCTATACGTGCTTCACAATGCAACATGTAATATCGCAGTAATATTTGGGACGTTAAACCCCACATATCAATCAATATCGCAGTAATAACGCGGTGTACAAGCGTACATTGCGATCGGACGTCAGAACGTGTGATTATCAATGCCTAATCGTTCCAAGCAGGCCACCCACTACAAAAGGAACACACGTTACTGCGCCTTTTTTCCCCCTTGAGGCCACGTGGTCGGTAGATAGGCAAGTACGAAAAGATTTCGCCCGGAATTCCCGTTGCTTAAAGCATGCTACCCGAATAAATCGGCCGTATGCGGAAGCCTCACTGACACAGGCCACTTTGAGCTCATTACGTGCCGTAGACAGGACATCACTATCACGTTAAAGTTTTAAACACGAAGCTTAAGGGCCCCCCAATTTTTTTAATTACTCCCGTGGTTGCATTTTGTACGGGCTAAATTTCCGATAATTCAACTGCTTACGAGTGTTAACACGATTTGTGTACACATTTTTTTTTTCAGTTTTACTGAGGGAACGACCTGACAAATACCGTGTTGGCTTCATTACGCTCAAAGCTGTAGACTTCCACTCTCATTTTGTCACCCACGTTCCCGGAACCAGATTACCTAACTGAGGTACCCCGAGTGGTACCACCAGCAGTAAGTGCACCTTACTTGACTATATATAATTGTAGCATTGTTGTCCCAGGTATATGTCCGGCAACTGTGTGCGCGATGATTACGCTGTAAGACTTGGGATTGACTTATTCTTGCCGATGTTGTACTGTGCTTATTTCAGTAGCAACAATACTCTATTGATCTTTTCTTGTGTGTGGAAACAATTTTCGCCTTTGCAAGAACATCGTTTAATAACGGCAGGACTAATTTACAGAGCTCTTCAATGAGTGAGCCTGGTCCCTCACCGTGAATTCATTAAGAAGGGCAAATTTGGGAATTTATGATATTGAATATCTGCAGTTTGGGCTTTGGCAGAACAAGGTATATATACAACGGATCGTATATGCGAGCTTTAGAAGTGGATCTTTGGGAAAGCATTGACAATTACAGGGATGCAACAGTTTTCAAGGACGGCTCAAAGTGTACAGGTGGTCAAAAACTGACGAACTTTTGGTGTCCCTGCCGATCCAGACTTCGCCGGATCGCAGATAACTGCACTGTAGCTAAAATAACTATACTTCTACAATCCAATGGCGTGCAGGAGTATTAATCATGTTTCAGTAATTTTGGAGGTCCAGTTGAAGCACTCACGCTAGTCCACGAGGCTTATATACAGGAGAATGAGTTTAGTTGAATGCGTTCACTACGTCTGCAAAGACACATCTAAGTATGGTGCTTAATGAGTCAAACCTGGCAACAAAACATCAGCTAAAAGTAGTTTGCGTATGGATAAACATTTCATGTCACTACTAATCGGTTCACAGAATATGACGTAGGCTCTGATGTGATTGTGCGAACCTGTATTGCACCGATGGGTTCCTAACTGAAGGCGATGAGAACGAAAGTGTACCTGCACCGGGCCCATAGCCAGGCATTTTTTTCAGTAGAGGGAGAAAGGGGGACACTTATTGACGGCAATTGAATAACGGCTATTTTTAGTCATTTGTCGTTGGTGAAGTACCTTTTTCCATCCAAATATCCCCCTTTTTACGGGCCGGACCGGCACTACTTAACGCAGAATTGGACTCGTTTAATTCTGTGATCACCGTACATATAGAGGTTTGTTAGGTAACTGGTCATTGCAGGTAGTCATTGCATTTATACATTGTTCTTTGTTCTTTGTTTCTTCCTTTTTCTACAGCACATAGAAGGGTCATTGGACCTAAACCACAACGAATTATTATACTCAAAGGCATAAAGGCACGTATACTTAAATACCGAAAAAAATTATTTTGCTGCGGCTTCTCCTTCTTTTCGTAATAAAAGCATGGACCTTCACCACCAACATCTGTAATAAACAAAACTTATGTGTTTGCGAAATACCTGTCTTCATGGCCAATAAATTCACTCTAATGAGTCATAAAAGTCACATTTCGTTAGTGCACCGTTGTAAACATTCTTCTTAAAAATACTTGATTTAAAAAAATTAACTTGAGCAACAAGATCCCCCGTAAACGGTAATAGTATACCCGTGCCAGCCATTGGCGATCGGCGAAAACGACAAGCTTCACATGTCAAGTTCCTGCGTCTGGCTGCAGTTCTTAACGCAAGTACACTTCCTAGGTGAAGGAACTTATACTTTACAATGCACCTGATTAAATGCTCTCGAAAAGACTGATGCTCACGTGCAGTATGTTTCCCCAGCTGGACTGCACCCACACGTGTCATCTATTTCATGAGCATTGGGGGGAAAGAGTAGCATTTGTGATAAATTGTTCAATAATATAGGAAATTGTCTCAATGGTATTGAAAGTTTGGATATAGTTGGTACGGATGCATTTTGGGTTGTAGCGTGATATCGACGAATACGGAATACGGAAGGGAACGCTGACTCGCAACTGAAAGGTTTTGTTAAAGAACACAAGAACGTGAAAAAGAAATCATGAAAAAAGAAGCGTATCGACATTGTGCAGAAGCGTTAAAAAGAAATATAAGAAGTTTTCAGGGCTTGTCACTTGACGGCACATGTGCTGACAAGATATGCAAACTTTTTTTTCTGAAATATTTAAAAAATTATCTTGATACAACACTCATCTTGCACCATTCGATCTTTCTGTTTGGTTATTCTTGGTGCTGATTAACGGTATAGTTGCACGTTCAATAATAATAATAATAATAATAATAATAATAATAATAATAATAATAATAATAATAATAATAATAATAATAATAATAATAATAATAATAATAATAATAATAATAATAATAAAACAATAATATTAATAATGGTTGGGGTTTAACGCCGCCCGAAAACCAAGGTATGGTTATGAGGGACGTCGTAGTGGAGGGCTTTGGAAATTTCCACCACTTGGGTGTATTTAACGCGTACATAAACACAGGGGTCTCGGGCATTTTCGCCTCAATGGAAAATGCTGCCATCGAGATGGGGTTCAATCCCGAATTATTACACCACACGCACAGTTTATATTCTGAATCCTGTTCGGCTGCGAAATGAGCGCGATCGCTTTTTGGCCCGCTCAGAGACGTTCTCCCGTTTGTGACAATTGAGAATCGATCGCTTCTTGGGGGGGGGGGGGGTAATTAGGGTTAGGGGTCGGAGGACACAAATGGCACGGAAGATATCTGTAAATTCGAACGCTGCGAACAGTTTTGCCAGTCATGTCGGGTAATTCATGCATCGTGAGACACCTGGACTGAACCCGTATACCGTCGGGCACGGAGCATCTCTGCCGTCGATGTCGATGAACTGCGGTGGCGTTATCGCGGTTCTGCGGCCGGCAGTGAAACATGAACCCTGCTGTCTCCCTAGGCAAGTCATTATCTCCCTTACTGGCCCGTTGCTGCTTTAACAGCAAGAGGAAGCCACGTTTGCTTTGCCAATGGTCTCGGCAAGCAGGAATTCAGGGGACACTGGCCTCCAGATGGCCCGGAACTCCCTGCACTAA